>NC_138217.1:5702234-5929772 GCF_964194415.1 Vipera berus | reverse complement strand
GTTCCACTGGTTAATTGTCCTCACTGTTAGGAAGTTTCTCCTTAATTCCAGGTTGCTTCTCTCCTTGATTAGTTTTCATCTGTTGCTTCTTGTCCTACCTTCGGGCACTTTGGAGGTTAGGTTGACCTCCTCTTCTTTGTTCAAGATTGACCCTCTCTTCTTTGTTCAAAATTGACCCCCTCTTCTTTGTTCAAGTTTGACCCCCTTTTCTTTGTTCAAAATTGACCCCCTCTTTTTGTTCAAGATTGCCTCCCTCATCTTTGTTCAAGATTGCCCCCCTCTTCTTTGTTCAAGATTGGCCCCTTCTTCTTTGTTCAAGATTGGCCCACTCTTCTTTGTTCAAGATTGGCCCCTTCTTCTTTGTTCAAGATTGACCCCCCTCTTTTTGAAATGCTGAGCAGACAAGATTGTAGGAAGGAGACCACACAGTGTAAAAGATGTTGTGGATCCAGGCAATGGCCCTACCATAAGTGTCATGATGGGTCGAACCAGCAGAAGGATCTAAGCCAAGCTAAAAATGAAGAAAACCACATTGCAAATTAGACACTCAATCAGCTTATTGTTTTCTCTCGAGATGCTAAGGATAGTTCTTGGATCTCTCCTGTATGCAAAATTGAGGCTCAGCATTGGTCCTACTGTTTAGGCCAGGAAGGTTGGGCAGTTTAAGAGGCTGGGGCATTATCTGTATTAATCATGGTTTATGAAATGGGCCAGAATAGGAGGGTTCACATCACATTAAGTCATAAACCATGCTTTTCCAAGCCAGAATTTCGGGCTATAAGTAAGCAACATTATGTCTTAGCATAATGAACGCAGTAATGGAGGAATCCTGAATTTCCTTCCAATGTCCAGTGAGACATCTCTCCTTGAAAAACAAAACTAAACAACTCCGGAACATGAAACCAGGGATTCTTTCTGCTTCCTTTATCTGGATCAGGAGAGAGAAGAAACGGTTTCCAATCATCGAACTTTTAAAAAGTCAGTTGAAGAGGCTCCTGGAAATGCAACCTCTCAGTTTCAACGGCTTTTCTTTTATAAGATTTTTTTTTCTTCCAGCACCCGCCATTGGAGTGAAGAGTTGACTAAGCTCCTGTCTATCATCATTAATAGGCACTTGTGAGTTGTTGTGATTGTGGGATCCTTTATAAGCTCTGACAGAAAATCGTTTTGCAGACGCTGCATCTGCGGATGTTGTTACCCACTGAGTTGGAAGGAGCTGTCCCACCTACCCCCCCACCCCACCCCCCACCCCTGGAGATGGTCTCCAAGCAGCTTATACTTTGGGAAGAACTGAGCTGCCACGTCAAGGATAAAATCCAAGCACCGGTCAAGGCTGTGGCTGAGAAATAAAGGAAAGGCAGGGCTGAAGAGTAAGTTCTTTTGGTGATTTAAGTACGATTCTTCTTAGTGGGTTTCTAACCCATGTTCATTCTTGCTAAATTGCCACGTAGTTCCAGGCCAGATGTCTTCAAAGGAAAACACTAAGGACAGCTCTTGAAAATAAATGCTATTAAAAGAAGAAATGTAAAGCTAAGTCTCAAAAAATTCAGGGCCTCTATGTGGTTTCCAGGACTATCCAGCCCCTAATAGTGTATAGGTTGGAGGAGCAGTGTGGATAGTGCTGCATTTTGGAGGCCCTCGGTGTTCTCTGAGCTTGGTTGTTTTCCTGCAGATGTTTCATGACCCAACTAGGTAACATCAGTGCTAGAAGGGAATGGGCTTTGTGGAGTGGGAGAGGAGGAGGAGGAGGGGTTTGGGAGGAGGAGGAGGAGGAGGAGGAGGAGGAGGAGGAGGAGGAGGAGGAGAAACTCTGAGGTCCTTGGTGCTCTCTGAGCTTAGTGGTTTTCTTGCAGATGTTTCATGACCTTACTAGATAACACCATTGGACTAGAAGGGAGTCGGGTTTGCAGAGAAAAAGAGGAGGAGGATTGTGGGGTCCTTGGTGCTCTGTGAGTTTAGTTGTCTGCTTGCAGACATTTCATGACCCTATTAGACAACATAATCACTGCTAGAAGGGGATGGAGGAGGAGGAGGAGGAGGAGGAGAACTCTGGGGTCCTGGGTGGTCCCTGAATTTGGTGGTTTTCTCGCAGACGTTTCATGACCCAACTATGTAACATCAACAGTGCTAGAAGGGGGGGTGGTGGTGGTGGTGGTGGTGGTGGTGGAGGAGGAGGAGGAGGAGGAGGAGGAGGAGGAGGAGGACTCTTGGGTCCTTGGTACTTTCTGAGTTTGGTGGTTTTCTTGCAAACATTTAATGACCCAACTAGGTAACATCATCAGTGATAGAAGGGGGGGTTGCTCTCTGTCTACTAGTGGCTTGCCCCGTCAGTGTTGGTGGGAGTGGTCTGGGCGGGGGCGTTTCCTTGATTAGGCTGTTGTTTATTGAGTTGGTAGTTCCTTAATTGGAGGAATTCTGTTGGGGTATAAACAGGGAAGGGACGCGGTGGCTCAGTGGGTTAGGACGCTGAGCTTGTCAATCAGATAGTCGGCAGTTTGGCGGGTCGAATCCCGAGTGCCGCATAGCAGAGTGAGCGCCTGTTACTCGTCCCAGCTTCTGCCAACCTAGCAGTTCGAAAGCACGTAAAAATGCAAGTAGAAAAATAGGGACCACTATGGTGGGAAGGTAACAGCGTTCCGTGTGCCTTTGGCGTCTAGTCATGCCGGCCACGTGACCACGGAGGCGTCCTCGGACAAGCGCTGGCTTCTTCGGCTTTGAAACAGAGATGAGCACCGGCCCCTAGAGTCGGAAACGACTAGCACGCATGTGTGGGGGAAACTTTACCTTTACCTATAAACAGGGAGCAAACGCCACTCCCTTCTAGCACTGATGATGTTAACTAGTTTGGTGATAAAATGTCTGCAAGAAAACAACCAAGTTCAGAGAGCACCAAGGACCCCCACAGTGAAGGGAAGGAGGGAGGGAGGGAGGGAGGGAGGGAGGGAGGAAGGAAGGAAGGAAGGAAGGAAGGAAGGAAGGAAGGAAGGACCAGATTGGCAAGAGTTGACAATAAACAAAATTTAACAGTCAGGGAAGACTTGAGTTCTTTTCATGCGGTTGTGTAGGGTTTATTATTCCTTTTACACCTCTACCAGCAGGAAGTTTTCATTAATGGACTACTTTGTCGGTCTCCTTCAACCAGTTTATTACCCTCAGCCATATGCCCAAGGCACAGCAGTGTCACAACATGTCAGGACCCCAGTGCACAACGGAAATAATTTCACACAGCTGTGACACAATGCACGCGACAGCATAGCCCTCTCCCCCTCTGCAGACACCCTACACACTCAGCTTAGTCACAGCGTGTTTGAGAGGTCTTACAAAAGCCATCCATGCCTCTTCTCTTTTGATTTTCTTTTCTTTTCTTTTTTTTTTTAAAAATTCAACCCGGTTAAAAGTGGGACGTGCAAAATGAATCTCCGATTCCCATTTCAGATTTGCCAAACACACAACCCTCCAGTGCACAGGGCGATCCTCTTGTAGATGATGACCGATAAGAGCGGGAATGCTCAGTCGATATGCTTACCCTTCCATTTGTCAGGGGGCGACCCATGGCTGGGTGTTCTTATCATCAGAGAAACATCTCAAATCGATTAAAAAAAACAACATCTAAGCAGACAGGGCTAAGGATAGCCTAAAGAGAGGAATGTCTCCTTCCTTAATCTATGGGGGGGTGGGGGGGGGTGGAAGCCATCTCTTGCAACTTCCAAGAGACATTGGAGTGATTAAGCCACAATTTGATTCAATTTAAGGCAGGGCTATAATTAAGTCACTGTCATACATTATGTATCAGGAAGGCCCATCCTGTGAACTTGCAACTCCCACATTCGTTACAGCCAACAGATGTCACACACTCACTCACTCACACACACACACACACACACACACACACACACACACACAGAGAGAGAGAGAGAGAGAGAGAGAGAGAGAGAGAGAGAGAGAGCTTTGGGAGTTAACCAACTTGCTTTAACTCTCCCCTTTTGATGGAGTCTTAAACCTGGGAGGGGAAGGCTATTGACTTGCAGCGCTGAGTAGCAGTGGATCTACTGCTTCTGATTATGAAAGGGGTGGGGAGGGGGCAGGCTGTTCAAAACCGCAATTGTAGAAGAGAAAGTAGAAGTGTGGTTCAGTTGGCTAGGCAGAAGTAGAAGGAGAGAACGCCCCCTAGCCAGAACTATCTTGTTTTTCACCCCTGGGAAACAGGGGTGTACTAGGACCCCCCCCCTCTTTTAATTCTGGTGATTATGGATTCCTTGTGTCTTCCAGAGGACTCGTGCAAAGTTAGGAATGCTGCAGCCATGCCCTCCTCCTTTGTTCTCCCCTTCGGTTTTGACTGAAGTCGGACCCCAAGAAGCTTCTTGGATGAGAAGCGAAACGTCTTCAAGGAAAAACAAAGTCTAGTTTTGCCTTTTGAAGAAGCACCTTTGGGACAACCATGACCTGGATGATTAAGGATCTCCATATTCTCCTTTGTTCATTCCCAGGATGCAAAAAAAGGCCTCTGACCATCTCAGATCCTTTACGGGACATTGGAGAGGAGAGCTGGGTTAGTTTAGAACCGTGTCTCTCAACCGTGGCCACTTGGAGGTGGGTGGGCTTCATCTTCATGCTGGCTGGGGAATTCTGGGAGGTGAAGCCCACCCACCTTCAAGTGGTCAAGGTGGAGAAACGCCAATCTATAGGAGTAAAAAGACAGGAGACGTCTGGTAGTCACTTTTCCCCCCCAAACTGACAAGTTTTATTTAAAGGCATCAGCTTTTGCGAACTGCAGCTTCCTCCACAGATGTCAGCTGAGGCATCTGGTGAAGGGAGATGCATCTGGTGAAGCTGATGGCTTTTCAGAAAAATCTGCTGGTGGGCAAAGGGGCTACCAGAGCTGAGCTCCCCATGGTCCAACATGGCTTGCAATGGTCATCCCGCCGGTTCCCCTAGAGCTTCTGAGGGACAACAGAAGGAAGGCAAACCTACCACAATGATGAACAGAGCTGGACCCACAAAAGCCCAGATGGCGCCACTCTCCAATGAAAGCCAACAGCTGCAAAGGAAGAGGGAAAGACATCAGACCTGGAATACAGCAGCCAATTTTAGTCACCATATCACAAAAAGGATGTTGAGAGTTTGGAAAAACGTCAGAGAAGAGCAACTAAGATGATCAAAGGCCTGGAGACTAAAACAGACGAAGAACGGCTGCGGGACTTGGGTTTGGCTAGTCTAAAGAAAAGAAGAAATAGGGGAGACATGATAGCAGTGTTCCAGTATTTGAGGGGCTGCCACAAAGAAGAGGGGGTCACGTTATTCTCCAAAGCACCAGAGGGCAGGACAAGAAACAATGGCTGGAAACTATTCCTCTAATAATAATAATAATAAGTTGGAAGGGACCTTGGAGGTCATCTAGTCCAACTCCCTGCTCAGGCAGGAAACCCTATGCCATTTCAGACAAATGGCTGGCCAGTCTCTTCTTAAAAACTTGGAGCGATGGAGCATTCACAACTTCTGGTGGCAAGCTGTTCCACTGGTTAATTGTCCTCATTGTTAGGAAATTCCTTCTTAGTTCCAGGTTGCTTCTCTCCTTGATGAGTTGGAGCATTCACCACTTCTGGAGGCAGGTTGTTCCACTAACCAAAGAGAGAAGCAACCTGGAACTAAGGAGAAACTTCTTGACAGTGAGGACAATTAACCAGTGGAACAACTTCCCTCCAAAAATTGTCGCCCTCCATCACTGGAGATTTTTAAGAAGAGACTAGACAATCACCTAAGACGGTAAAGGTTCTCCTGCTTGAGCAGGGGGCTGGACTAGAAGTCCTCCAAGGTCCCTTCCAGCTCTATTCTATTCTATTCATGACATTGTAGCACAGGGATGATCAGTGTGTGACTTCCAAGCCACCACTGATTTAAAAGTATGCAGTAGGGAGAAAGGCTGGAGTGGGATGGACAGCAGAAAAAGTTCTCCTGGTTGCTTCCTTCATTCCAAAAGTTCTCCTGGTTTCATTCCTTCATTATGTTCCTTTGTTCAAGGAACATAAGAGAGGGAGAACCCATGGTTTTCACTTCAGCCACAGCTGTCTCCGGAAAGCTATCGCCTTGGAACTAACATTGCAAATGGAATGCAACCTTTGCTAGCATTAACGTGGTCTGGATGTGGCAGAAAGGCCACGCTGTAGGCCTTTATCTTCTGGACTTCAGGTCCCACCGTTCTCAGATACAGTACGTCTGAAGGATGCTGTATTAAGGAAACCGGGCCAGGATATGGATTCGTGGAGACTGCTTAATGCTGAGACAGTTGGAGCAAATGTGGACATGTGACGCCATCCACAAACCCTACATTCTTCAAAGGAGCTATCATAACGGCAACAAATTTATAGTTTCTCCTTTCCAGAACTTACTTGTTGACTTCTCCATAGCTTTCCACAGATGTCGTTGCGGAAATGACACAGATCAGGAATGGGCAGCCTGCAGGAATGAAGAGGAGAGCATTTAGCATCTTCATCAGAAGAGGATAAAAATAGAAGGATGGTCCAGGAAGATTATCATGAAACCACTGGATGTGGTTTAAGTATTATGAATGTGGTTCTTCTATTACTATGAACATACTCACCTTCTCTCTCTCTCTTTTTTTGTTTTTTGGACAATATCTGCTTCATCTTGTCAATATAGTTCTGCATCATGCACATGTGCTCCTGAACACAAAAATGGTTGCCCATAACAGCATGCCTGGCTGAGGAATTCTGGGAGTTGAAGTCCACAAGTCATAAACTTGGCCCTTTTATGACTTGTGGACTTCAACTCCCGGAATTCCTCAGCCAGCGTGCCTGGCTGAGGAATTCCAGGAGTTGAAGTCCACAAGTCATAAAAGAGCCAAGTTTGAAGACCCCTGAGGTAGTCCTTGACTTATGACCACAACTGAGACTGGGGTTTCCATTGTAGATCATTGCAAGGATCAGTTAAGCCGGACCTGATTTTTATGACCATTTTTACAGCCATTTAAGTGAATCAAAGGTTGTTAAGTGAATTGTGCAGTCGTTGAGCAAATCCAGCTTCCCCAATGGGCACCTTTTGCCAGTAACTGGCAAAAAAGACCACAAATTACAATCACATGATGTTGCAACCAGTTGATAATGCAAGCTGGTTGCCAAGCACCAGATTCGTGCTCACATGTCCACAGTGTTGGTAAAAAGGTAAAGGTAAAGGTGCTAGTCGTTTCTGACTCTAGGGGCCGGTGCCCATCTCCGTTTCAAAGCCGAAGAGCCAGCGCTTGTCTGAGGACGTCTCCGTGGTCATGTGGCCGGCATGACTAGACGCCAAAGGCGCACGGAACGCTGTTACCTTCCCACCGTAGTGGTCCCTATTTTTCTACTTGCATTTTTACGTGCTTTCGAACTGCTAGGTTGGCAGAAGCTGGGACGAGTAACAGGCGCTCACTCTGCTACGCGGCACTCGGGATTCGACCCGCCAAACTGCCGACCTTCTGATCGACAAGCTCAGAGTCCTAACTCACTGAGCCACCGCGTCCCTTACAGTGTTGGTACAAAGGTCTAAGTGAAAATATAGGTTTTGGGATACTTTTCCCAAGGCTCTTGTAACTTTGAACCGTCATGGGAATGAATGGCTCTAAACTGAGGACTACCCATAGTATACCCCAAGTACAAATTTATGGTAAGGCTGAAGGAGTACTTAATGTTTCTTTAGAAGTGTTTAGCTATTATGGACTATTATGGACTTGGGTTTGGCTAGTCTAAAGAAGAGAAAAAATAGGGGTGACACGATAGCGGTATTCCAGTATTTGAGGGGATTCCACAAAGAAGAGGGAGTCAAATTATTCTCCAAAGCACCAGAAGGCAGGAAAAGAAGCAACGGATGGAAACATATCAAGGAGAGAACCAACTTAGAACTAAGGAGAAACTTCCTAACAGGGGGGACAATTAACCACTTTGGCTCCAGAAGTCGTGGGTGCTTTATCACTAGAGGTTTTTAAGAAGAGACTGGACATTCACCTGTCTGAGATGGTGTAGGTTCTCCTGCTTGAGCAGGGGGTTGGACTAGATGACCTCCAAGGTCTCTTCCAACTCTGTTATTCTGTTAAGTTTCTAATCAAGGAGAGAAGCAGCCTGGAATTAAGGAGAAACTTCCCAACAGCGAGGACAATTAACCAGTGGAACTGCTTGCCTTTAGAAATTGTGGGCGCTCCATCACTGGAGGTTTTTAAGAAGAGGCTGGACAGTCACTTGTCTGAAATGGTACAGGTTCTCCTGCTCGAGCAGGGGGCTGGACTAGAAGACCTCCAAGGTCCCTTCCAGCTTCTATTCTAGTCTATTCTACTCTACTCTACTCTACTCTACTCTACTCTACTCTACTCTACTCTATTCTATTCTATTCTATTCTATTCTATTCTATTCTATTCTATTCTATTCTATTCCATCCCATTCGCATTTGCATTCGCATTAAAAGTGTAAGGAGAAGGAGTGGCAAAACTCGAGGATGGAGTCAAAAGAGGGATCAGCCTAGTATTGCTACGTAACCACAAGCAAAATAAGTCCAACCTCTCCCTTGAATTCCATGAACCCTTATCTAACTCCTAGCAGGTGCTAACCATTAGTTGATTAATTTACAAAGGCACGATTAGCAATAAATCAGCTTAATTGGATCTTCACATATGGACCTGGTTGTAAGATAAAGAGTTGGGATGATGTTGTTCCTGAATTTCACCAGCCCTATCACCAGATGGGCCTTGGGTGAACCAGCAGCTACATCATGAAAACGCAATGTGACTGCCCTTCAAATCACCCTCTTTTTTTGTGACTTGATGTTTTAATAGCTGCAGTCTTTGATCACATTTTGCAAGGAAATTTTAGGGGCTGCGTAGGGGTGTGCTTCACAGTTGGCTCCCTCTTCATTATCGGTGTTGCTGAAGAAAGATAGATTTCTGGCAAAGTGTTGCAAATTCAATTACAGAGACATATGGATGCATAATAGGAAACTAGCAGGCATTACTGGAAACAAAGTGAGCCTACGATCAATGTACGACAGTGGTGGGAGACGTGAGCAAAGAAATGGCTACTGTTTTGTGAATTTATAAGTTCCAAAAAGGGATTTGAAAATAGACTTGACAGCAGTGGGGTGGGGGAGATCTTTGAGGGGATGCTTTGCTTTGAGAATGACTGGAGCAAGACCCTTCTTGAAGGGGGGGGTCTGTCAAGCATTCCAGCTGTCTTCCATCTAAGAGGAAGTAAGCAAACGGCTTCTTCTCCTTCTCCTTCTTCCTCCTCCTCCTCCTCCTCCTAAGATGGAAGCAAAGCAATGGCATTGGGTTCTTCTTTTTTTCTTCTTCTTCTTCTTCTTCTTCTTCTTCTTCTTCTTCTTCTTCTTCTTCTTCCTCCTCCTCCTCCTCCTCCTCCTCCTCCTAAGATGGAAGCAAAGCAATGGCATTGGGTTCTTCTTCTTCTTCTTCTTCTTCTTCTTCTTCTTCTTCTTCTTCTTCTTCTTCTTCTTCTTCCTCCTCCTCCTCCTCCTCCTCCTCCTCCTCCTCCTCCTCCTCCTCCTCTAGACATCAGTGGAAGCAGTCCATCCCCCACCATTTAAAAGAATAGAAAACATTAGATCCACCCATTGTCCCATGTGCTGTAGACCTCACTGCCACAGATGGCTGCCATCAGCCCAGCCACAATGCATCTTCTGAATTAGAGTAGGACAAAGCTCCCACATTTTTCACCCTCTCTGCTTCATCAAGCAATTTCATCTCCCTGGAGAGAATTCCCTTTGCATTTCTTCTTGTTCTTCTTTGATAGATGCTAAAGATCCATTTTGATGAGAGTTTCTGAATTGAAATAGAGCTTAAGCATGGGGAAAAATATGATAAAAGAATAAATGCTCATAAATATTCCTGTTAGCCCCAAAAAGAGAGTTCAGCCAAGGTGTTAAACAGCTATAACCTGGCTGATTTCCCCCCCCCAAAGTGCATCTCAGATGTTCCTGGAGTTTAACTCGATTATTTATCAGCTCAGAGTTGCATCGGAGAAGAAAATTAAACAGACAGTTTCTTGGTAAGATAATGAAAGCTATGGAGGTGAAATGCAGACTAGTCAACTGAATAACTGGGGAAATAATTCTGTGCACGTAACAGGATCGGCTGCTCAAGTTTCTCTTTGCTGAGGGTGTGTGGGCATATGGGTGTTGTATGTGTTGTAATGGAAAATTAGAAGGTATATTGAGTAAAATACAGACAGGATTTGGTGGATTGCCATAGTTAAATGCGACTGGGATTTGGCTAATCTGAAATACACAGATTGCTTGGAAAGGCTCAATCACTCGAGACAGCAAAGAATTAAATCCATTTAAGATCATAAGATTTAAATTGTTCTAGGATGTCTCCCGCAGTAAGTGGGTGTCCTCATTTCAATGCTTGGCTGGACATTTAACAGCGATAGATTGGCTATAATAAGATATGTTCAGAATTCTTGCCGAACCGTTGCGAGATTAGAAACAGATGCATTACGATCTTATTTCGCTCACGCAAAGTTGTAGCTCAGCTTAAAGTGGAATCCACCTTTAATGTCTCAATTTTATACTGGTGTAAAGCAGGGAGAGTAACAGATGGTTAACGGAAGCAATGAAAATGCTTCTGGTGCTATTATTATACATAGTGTAATCTGCTTCTAAAAGTTCTTGGTAAAATAACCAGGTCCAGATAAAGTCCCTCTCCCCTTAATCTTTAGTTCCCTTTGCTATCTATCTATCTATCTATCTATCTATCTATCTATCTATCTATCTATCTATCTATCTATCTATCTATCTATCTATCTATCTATCTATCATCTATCTATCTATCTATCTCATCTATCATCTGTCTATTTATCTCTATCATCTATCTATCTACTATCTATCTCATCTAGTTATCATCTGTCTCTATCTATCTATCTATCTATCTATCTATCTATCTATCTATCTATCTATCTATCTATCTATCATCTATCTATCTATCTATCTATCTATCTATCTCATCTATCATCTATTTATCTCTATCATCTATCTACTACCTATCTCATCTAGCTATCATCTGTCTATATCTATCTATCATCTATCTATCTATCTATCTATCTATCTATCTATCTATCTATCTATCTATCTATCTATCTATCTATCTATCTATCCATCCATCCATCCATCCATCCATCCATCCATCCATCCATCCATCCATCCATCCATCTATCTATCATCTATCTATCTATCTATCTATCTATCTATCTATCTATCTATCTATCTATCTATCTATCTATCTATCTATCTATCTATTTTCCATAACAAGCTCTTCTTTGTCAGAAGGGTGATTTCAAATGCCAAATCTGTGGAATTCTGCACAGCTGGAGACCCAGCTGAGTCATAAGTATATTAAACTTGAAATGAATCGTTAAAAAGCCATAAATATACGCTTTTCACATTGCATTGGGGGACAAATAGGTTCCTTAGCAATGGCTGTGAGTGTTGAGTCTCATGACTCTTTAATGTTCATTTCTTGTCCAAAATATCTGGAGCGATGGCTGGATTCAGTCATTCCTCTTTCCTCCCTTAGTTCAGAATAGCTTTTGGGGTACCTGCTCCTCTGCCTTACAATCATTATAGGATTTTTTTTTCCTGTTTTGGCAAATGTCTTTAGCGCAATCTGATTTGAATCCAGAGGATAAGAAGCAGAACTACAACTTGTAATATAAAAAGGACTTGTGCTTCAAGAGTAAAGGCAATCAAGAAGGACCCCCACAGAGATGTTCTACAAACAGTTGTTGAAACAGAAAAACAGTCTGCCAGATACTTGTCGGTATTTAAAAAACACTCATTTCTAATTTGTTGGAAGTGAATTAATTGTGATGAATATGAATTCTTCCCATTAGGGACAGCTGAATCCCTAGGAATAGACCCCAGAGATGAGGTGCTCTCTGAGCTTGGTTATTTTCTTGCAGATGTTTTATTACCCAACTAGGTAATATCAGCAGCAATGATGATGCTACCTGGCTTAGGTAATGAAACATCTGGAAGAAAACAACCAAGCTCAGAGAGCACCAAGGACTGATAATATTACCTAGGTTGGCTTATGAAACGTCTGCAAGGAAACCACCAACCCCAGAGAGCGCCAAGGAGCCCTCATTTCAACCCTGAACTACAAATATTCTCCATTATTGAGACCCCAAAGAGTAACGCATGGTACGGTGGCCTAGAAGCTAGCAAAGATATGGAGAAGTTCTACCTTTCTTTCGTGGTTTTACAAGCCTGGATTTAGTTCCTGTCAACTGCAATCCAACCAGGAAACAAGCAAGCAGGCAGGCAAGCAAGCAAATCAAATAATGGATAAGTCATTGCTTCAATTAGGGTGCTAAGAAGGTTTGATGCAAAAAATTCAATACTGGCACTTCCCTTCTGGTATTCTAAGATGCTAAGCATGGGTTAATTGCCAGGAGAAGGGTAGAGCGAAAGATTGTGAAGGAAGCAGAAGAACTGAAAGAGATTGTTGTCCAAGTGGGATCATCTGGCTGCCTTGCAACGGAGCTCTCAATCCCAGAGGCAATAGGGCAATTTTCTGATTAGAATCTGAAAAGAGGGAGGGTCTTTTCATTTGTTCATTTATTTATTGGTCCAGTTTATTATATCGCCAACGCTTCCTCCCTAAGGTGGGAAAAGCATTCCTCTGGTTCTTTGCCTTTGCAGACTGTTAAGATTTAAGGAGGGTACTTTTTTTCATTCTGATTTACCATATTTTCCGGCGTATAAGACGACTTTTTAACCCATGAAAATCATCTCAAAAGTTGGGGGGTCGTCTTATACGCCCAGTCGTCTTATACGCCGGAAAATCAGTACGCCCTCCCCTCTCACTGTGGAGGAAGCAGGGCAGGCTGGTGTCTGGCGGGAGCCGGCAGGGCAGTCCTGCGCACGTGCGCGCTCCCCGGCTGCTAAGGAGCACTCCTTAGCAGCCGGGGAGTGCGCGTGTGTGCAGGACTGCCCTGCCGGCTCCCACCCGATGCTCTTCCCTCTTGAGGCAGCATCCCCGAGGACTCCTTAGGAACCGGGGAGCAATGCTGCCTCAAGAGGGAAGAGCGTCGGGCGGGAGCCGGCAGGGCAGTCCTGCACACGCGTGCACTCCCCGGCTGCTAAGGAGTGCTCCTTAACAGCCGGGGAGCGTGCACGTGCACAGGACTGCCCTGCTGGCTCCCGCCAGACGCCAGCCTGCCCTGCTTCCTCCACAGTGAGAGGGGAGGGCGTGCCTTCCCGGGCTCGCTGATTTTCCGGCGTATAAAACAAAAAATCTTGAAAATCATCTCAAAAGTTGGGGGGTCGTCTTATACACCCAGTTGTCTTATACGCCGGAAAATACGGTAATTTTTCTTCTTCTTCTTCTTCTTCTTCTTCTTCTTCTTCTTCTTCTTCTTCTTCTTCTTCTTCTTCTTCTTCTTCTTCTTCTTCTTCTTCTTCTTCTTCTTCTTCTTCTTCTTCTTCTTCTTCTCCTCCTGTGCCGTCAAGTGGATGTTGAGAGATCAATGGAACTTGGAATGGAAGTTTCTCAACACAACTCAATGAAAACAACCCTCCCTGGCCATGTTTCTACCATCATCTGATCCTGCAACTGTCTCCCAAATCCTACTTTTGGGGGGATTTCTCAGCTAAATGTCCTCCGTCACGCCTTCTTGCAGAAGAGGCAGGCTCAAAAGAAGAGGAAGGAGAAAAGGAAGAAGAGTAACAGAACTTTTTGTGGGAGACAACGATCCAGGGCTGTGACATTCAGCAGTCGATGGTGGATGGCTGCTAAAGAGTTGATGGTTGGCTTGCAAGAACCTTCTTCTACGCCCGTGAAGTCATCATTAATGTCTTTTTTTTTCCTTTTAAGGGTAAAACGAGGCCCGACTTACCCCATCCAATGCCATAGTAGTATAAGAGCTTGTTCTCTTCAGATCCAAAGACTTTGATCACCATACTGTAGAGGTGGAACCCTTCCACCAGCATCCAAGCAAAGGTGCTCAAGAAGAAGAAGTGAAGGAGGATGGCCAGGATTTTGCAGGGCACCTGCAAAGAAGACAAACCAGCCAAGTGAACAGGAAAGACGAGGAGAAGAAGTCTTCCCATCCTTGCCCCAGATGGTTAAAATGGGTTGCACCTACTGAACTCAAATAAGAGATGCAGTTTAGTGGTGCCTGCTGTTTCCCTCTCTCTCTCTCTCTCTCTCTCTCTCTCTCTCTCTCTCTCTCTCTCTCTCTCACCCACCCACCCACCCACCCACCCACCATCAGAACAGCCATCCCAAAGGTGCATTTTCAAAAGGCAACTGGCCGTTTTTTCCCCTTGAAGAAGTTTCACTTCTCAACCTAGAAGCTTCTTCAGTTCTCAGCTGAAGTCAGAACTGAAGAAGCTTCTTGGATGGGAAGTGAAACATCTTCAAGGAAACAAACAAAGTCCAGTTGCCTTTTGAAAAAGCACCTTTGGGATGATCATGACCTGGATGGATCATGACCTCCATAGACATCCGATTGGCCCCAATCCTCCTGGCCTTAACATCCTGGCCTTGTCATCAAGCCGAGGGCCCTACGACCATGGGTGAGCCCATTTCATGGTGGATTTGAATGTTCTCAGCTGCTACTTAATGCTATTCACACTGGGATTTTTTTAAAGTATTGGTTGTTCTTAACCAGTTTTTATTTTGTCTTTAATACTTAGCCACCTATGTCTACCAGGCAGATGGACACATGAATGGATTAAATTCATAAATAGGTAAATTCCCCAGAATGGATTCATTCCATGGAAAGTGAGATTCAAATTGCATTAAGAGAAGGGAGCTTTAAGGAGCTCACTTGTCCTGCAAGATTTGCACCAATAGGACATCATGAACTTCTAAAACTCCCTTCTTGTTGATTGATGCCTTGTTGGAGCCTAAGACGTTGTGTTAAAGGGGATCCACTAGGCCAGTGTTTCTCAAGCTTGGGAACTTTAAGATAAGCAGGGCTGGCTGGGGAATTCTGCAAGCTGAAATCCACAGATCTTAAAGTTGCCAAGGCTGAGAAACACTACACTAGGCAGTGGGAAGGAAAAATACCTGATCTTGCTTGGGAAACATCAGGAGCGGTCTGTTTTCCCCCATAGGTTGCAATCTTGCAACGTGGATACTGCTTCTGCTCTCCCAAGGAGAATAATAGAGTTGGAAGGGACCTTGGAGGTCTTCTAGTCCATCCCCTTGCTCAAGCAGGAGACTCTATAGCATTTCGGACAAACGGTTGTCCAATCTCTTCTCAAAAAACCTCCAGCGTTGGAGCGCCCGCAAAGTCATTCCACTGATGAACTGTGTTCTAACTGCTAAGAGCTGCCTCCGATGAGCTAGAAAGGGTGAGCCTTAGTGGAGCAGTGGGCTAATGCCTCCTTAAGTAACACCAGCTGCCTGCAATTAGTGCAGGTTCGAGTCCCACCAGGCTCAAGGTTGACTCAGCCTTCCATCCTTCCCAGGTAGTTAAAATGAGGACCCAGATTGTTGGGGGCAATTAAGCTGACTTTGTAATAATGCCGCTTGGGGTGTGTGTGAAAGCCCTAATAAGCAGGCATATACATAGAATGAAGGCTACTGCTAAGCTTGTAAGCCGCCCTGAGTCTTCGGAGAAGGGCGGGATATAAATGGAATTAAAATAAAAATAAATAAAATAAATCAGAAGAAAACTGATGCCATCAGAGAGAAGAGTGGCGGGTTTAAATTGCCACAGGTGGGCAGAAAATCAGATTTATGAGCCGTAAGAGTAACCCAGAGAAGTTGGGTAGAGAATCAGCCACGTTTGATGCCATTTTCCTCCATCCGACCTCTTTGCCCTAGTCCTACTTCATCTTGGTCTAACGTGTCATCTCCTTCTTTCCCATCAACTAGAATCCAGACAAGGAAGGATTTCTTGTTAGAGAAAGTCACAAAACCTTTTCTTTTCTTTCTTTCTTTTTTTTTAAAAATCATTTTTCTTCCCGAACTTCTGTAGGTCAGCATCTCTGCTGCCACCTGTCACACACGCGCGCTTCCTTCTCTTCATTGGAAGAACTGAGCTAAGCTTTTGAC
This sequence comes from Vipera berus, assembly GCF_964194415.1. NCBI lineage: Eukaryota > Metazoa > Chordata > Lepidosauria > Squamata > Viperidae > Vipera > Vipera berus. The sequence goes on along the minus strand of NC_138217.1, from coordinate 5,913,712 downwards.
ACAATGCTGCAAGCTAGACAAACACTGTGAAGTTGCTTAGCAACCGGGTGACTCAGCTTACCTAGCCAACCTTCACTGAAGTCTCACCTACTTGCTGTGCCAAGATTAGAATGCTTCTTCTCTTCTCCAAGACTGGATCCTTCGTGCATTAGAGAGAAAGTTCAAGAGAACTCCACACCCAACCCACACCTCATTCCCTGTTTCTCTGGATATTTTTTTTTATTATTTTTTCTTAACTCAAGAACAGTTCCTCCAGACTTCACGAACATATCCAGATTTTGATATGTATTTTGACATTCTCTCATCCCAAGCAGATGTGTGTGTGTGTGTGTATACATATGCATACATATATATATACATATATACATATATATAAAGGTAAAGGTAAAGGTAAAGGTTCCCCCGCACATGCGTGCTACTCGTTTCCGACTCTAGGGGACGGTGCTCATCTCCGTTTCAAAGCCGAAGAGCCAGCGCTTGTCCGAGGACGTCTCCGTGGTCATGTGGCCGGCATGACTAGACGCCAAAGGCACACAGAACACTGTTACTTTCCCACCGTAGTGGTCCCTATTTTTCTACTTGCATTTTTATGTGCTTTCCAACTGCTAGGTTGGCAGAAGCTGGGACGAGTAACAGGTGCTCACTCTGTTACGCGGCACTCGGGATTCGACCCGCCAAACTGCCAACCTTCTGATCGACAAGCTCAGTGTCCCAACCCACTGAGCCACCGTGTCCCTACATATACACACACACACACACACACACACACACACACACACACACACACACACACATATATATATATATATATATATATATATATACACATATACACATATACACATATATACATACATATACACAGTGCTTTTTTTGTAAAAGAAAAAGGTGTCAGAACTCACACATATCATACAACCCGCCTTGCTTACCCTACAAGGTTCCATCCAAAAAAGGTGCCAGAACTCCGTTCTGAGCGTTCTATGAGAAAAAAGCCCTGCATATACACATATATATATACATATACATATATATATATATATATATATATATATATATATATATATATATATATATATATATATATATATATATATATATATATATATATACATATACATATACATATACATATACATATACATATACATATACATATATATATATATATATATATATATATATATATATATATATATATATATATATATATATATATATATATATATATATATACATATACATATACATATACATACACACACACACACACACACACTTCTTTGCTTAGCCTACACTGCTGGGATTTTTGATGTCACTTTAGGAAATCAACCAAAGTTAACTAAATCCTACCACCTGCTCCAGACTTCCTGGATCTATAGGCTACCCAGAATTGTGATGGTGTTATTTGATCAACCCACTTCCAGATAGAGACTGCGAGATGGTCCTTCTGAGGACTATTCACATCAGTCCTAAATTGAGAGAAAAGCTGATCTAAACTGCAGAAGATGTCCATCTATCTAGAAGAATGAGATTCTTCCAGATTCACCTGGGTTGGGAAAGGCTAGTCTAGATCAGGAGCTTGGAAACTAAAATCCTCCAGATCTTGCTGAGTCCAAGGCAGCATGTTTAGTCAAAGATTTGGTAGCCAAACAATATTTAGAGGTTCATATATCTCAATCCATAAATTTAACATGTCGTTAGAATTACAGGAAGGTGCCCAGAAACAATGAAAGAGGTTTTGTTGAAGGGGAGGTTTAATTGGGTTGGCAGATATCACATGCAAAAAAAAAAACAATGCCTAAAATTGCGATAAAAGTGTACATTCTAAGCTGAAGGCAACTGAGATCAACCTCGCACAGATTTCTTTTTTTCAAAACACTTCCAAACTAACATCGAAATGGGACAAAACAAATGTAACGCTGGAGGAAAGAAAATATGAATTACTAAGTCACTGAGTACAACCCATTTATTTCTAACTTGCCTTTTTTTTTCTTAACCGGCAGAATGCACAACACCAGCCCATAATAATAATAATAATAATTTCAGAGCACTGCAGGGGGAAAAAATGGCAGCCTCTGTACGCCATCCTCTCAAAGTGACGAATAGAGAAAATTTTGCTGCTATTATTACTTTATCTATTTTTCTCTCTCCTAGGACCGGAAAAAGTTGTCAAACTGACAACTCGGGTCTAATAAAGTGAAACCAGATAGAATGTTATGTTGAGTGAACGAAATCGTTTTTGTCTTTTGTAGGTGGGAGCCAAGCCTGTTTTATCGATATTCACACATACGCAAGAGGAAAAAAAACCAGGAAATATTATCAGTAAAAACAACAACAACCACCCCAAATACCAATTTTTTCTTCGCATTGTATTGCCTCTCTGCCGTGCTGTTTTTCTCCCAGGGAAATAAACGGGGGTGTGTGTGTCCCTTTTTGACCATAGCTAGGAGAATTTCCAATGAAACCACATGAGTATCATTATGATTATTAATAGCATTAATTATCAAGTTAAACAGCAACCACTGTGTTATGATTAATCTCTGCCTTTATTTTTCGGTGCATATCAAACAGAAAACACAAACATTTGTCACGTTTAGCGTGTGCCGACTATTGTCGAACAAATGTGAAATGAATAACCCGCTTATTTAAATGCCAGAGACATTATATGCCTGTCAGCACGGTGGCCACCGTATAATGAAGCGGGGACAAATTGTCTAAAAATAAAGAGGGCTCTGCTTTAAAAGGCCGGGCCTTACTCTTATGTAAGGAGTGCAGAATTGGGTGACAACGTGCATTGTCAGGCGGGAATGTTCAGTTTAGGCCAGGGGTCGGCAACCTAAAAAAGTAAAAGAGCCACTGGGAACCGGTTCCATCACAAATTAAAAAAAGTGGGAGCTGCGTGCGTGTGTCCATGCACGCGCATGCGCAAAAAATGTTTTGCGCATGCGCAAAATGGTTTTTTGCGCATGCGCGGACGCACGCGGTTGCCATTTTTTTTTAAAGTGAGATGGAACCGGTTCCCGGTTGCCCGACGGCGACGGCCCGTCTGCAAAGCTGCCGCTTTCAGCAGCTTTGCAGACGGGCCGCGGCAGCTTCCTCAAAGAGCAGCGCCCCTGCCCATTCTGAGAGGTGCGCGCGCACCTCTCCGAACGACCGGAGGTGCGTGCGCACCTCCCCAAACGGGCGGTGCCACTCTCCATTTGGAGAGGTGCGCGCGCACCACTACCCGTTCAAAGAGGTGCGCGCGCACCGGGCAGCTGGGAGGCGCAGGAGACGGCTCCGGAGCCGCGGGTTGCCGACCCGTGGTTTAGGCAAAATTGGGTGGAAGAGATAAATATTTGGATAACCCTTGAGACATTTCTCAGCTGAGCGGTGTGCTGTGAAAAGTGAAAAAGAAGGACCAGGGGTGACAGGATCGCCGTCTTCCAGTACTTGGGGGGCTGCCACAAAGAAGAGGGGGGGAGTCCGTTTATTCTCCAAAACATCTGAAGGCAGGACAAGGAGCAATGGATGGAAACTAATCAAGGAGAGAAGCAATCTGGAACTTAACAGTGATGACAATCAACCAGTGGAACAGCTTGCCACCAGAAATTGTGGGCGCTCCCATCACTGGAGGGTTTCAAGAAGAGATGGGACACGCACTCGTCTGAAATGGTACAAGGTCTCCTGCTTGAGCAGAGAGTTGAACTAGAACAGGGGTTTTCAAACTTGGCCCTTTTATGACTTGTGGACTTCAACTCCCAGAATTTCTCAGCCAGGCACACTGGCTGTGGAATTCTGGGAGTTGAAGTCCACAAGTCATAAAAGGGCCAAGTTTGAAGACCCCTGAACTAGAAGACCTCCAAGGTCCCTTCCAACTCTGTCAGTCTATGTTCTATAATTAGCTGGATGAATTAACATCAATTATGATTGAGATGTGTTTGAATATAAGTAGCCTGGATTGGTAGTTCGGCTGTCGATTTGATCTCTGAGCTTGGCGATTTGGCTGCAAACATTCTGTCTCCATTTGGAGGGGACATCTTCAGTGGGCTTTGAACTGTGCTCATGTGACCATGACTCAGAAACATCTGGACAAGTGACACCCACACCAACTTACATCACACAAAAAGGTACTTAAAGGCCAGTGCTCTGACAGATGAGCACAATTCAAAGCGCACTAAATATATCCCCTCGAATGGAGACGAAACATTTGCATCCAAATTGCCAAGCTCGGAGATCAAACCGGTAGCCTATAAATTATGATAAACTGTGGGTGCTCTGTCACTGGAGGTTTTCAAGAAGAGACAGGACAGCCATTTGTCTGAAATTATATAAGGTTTCTTGCTTGAGCAGGGGGTTGGAGTAGAAGACCTCCAAGGTCCCTACCAACTCTGTTATTCTATGATTCTCCGTCATTGCTGGGTTGATGCCCGATTCAGAAGAACATCCATTTCACTCACCGTCCCAGGGTCAAACTGGAAGCTGATAAGGAGCAAGATCTGAGCCACCAAAACAGCAAATGAAAGATTGGCATGGATGTGGTAACGCTGGTTGCGGATGGTACTGACAGAGCTGGGGGGGAAAAAAGCCACATCCATTAGTACTCTGAAAATTAAAATATTGGGTTGGGGAGTTCTGGGAGTGCTTTGAAAATTAAAATAGTTCAGTAGAGTACTGGGAGCTGAGGTCTACCCATCTTAATGTCCACCCACCTTAACAACTTGCCTCCAGAAGCTGTGAATGCTTCAACACTGGAGGTTTTTAAGAAGAGATTGGACAATCATTTGTCTGAAATGGTATAGGGTTTCCTCCCTGAGCAGGGGGTTGGACTAGATGACCTCCAAAGTCACTTCCAGCTATTCTATTCTATTCTATTCTATTCTATTCTATTCTATTCTATTCTATTCTATTCTATTCTATTCTATTCTATTCAAACAATTATGAAGAACACTTTCCCCAACGGAAAAAAAAATGTGTGGAGGATTTTATTTACTTTCAGATGGTGATAAAGCAAATGAATCAGACTTCCTGGCTATAGTCCCACAGTGTGTTCTCTCTCTCTCTCTCTCTCTCTCTCTCTCTCTCTCTCTCTCTCTCTCTCTCTCTCTCTCTCTCTCTCTCTCTCTCTCTCTCTCTCTCTCTCTCTCTCTCTCTCTCTCTCTCTCTCTCCTCTTAATTGGCTTAGCCCTCCAGTTAAGAAGGCAAAGTTACAAAATTAGGTTTTAATTGGGGTAGTATTTTCCTGAGGCCAACCCAGCTTGGCACCCATCCATTGAACTTTTGCAATATTAACTATATTTCGCTGCTTTTTTAAGTCTTTTGATGGACACATCCTCCTTGCAGTCTCAGACAACATTCTTGATGCTCAGCAAAGTTGAAAAAAACGGAGGCATCTCCCCTCCTTTCCAAACTGCCTCTGGATTTCATAATCCTAATTAAAACCAAGTGACAATGTCGAAAGGTTGTTGTGTTCCACATAAGGGAACTAGAATAAATTCCTAGAATTTGCACTCGCCCCTTACAAGCCCAACGAGGGAGGAGAGGAAATATGAGTATTTACCCATTCAATTTTGAGGGTTTTCACCCTAACCTGAGGGATCTTTGGGCTCTTCTGGGCTCAGAAAGCACCAAGGACTCATCATTTCAACCCTGAACTTACAAATAATTCTCCTTTATTGGTATCAGCCTAACCTTTTGGGGGTTTAAATCAGTGCACATTTTTGCAAATCAGGCTAAGTGATTTCACGTTAATATGTTTGGGTTCATCCTCTTCAGATGTGTAAGCGGGACTAACTCACTGGATGCAAACGAGGCTCAAATTAAGTGAGCAAGATCGATCGAGAAGGCTATTTGCATATTTAGTCAAAATCTGGCACTTCGTAAATACCTCATTGTTGCATTCTCTACCTTGAAGTGATTTGGCTATATATATGGAAATAAGAAAAAGGTATTATTAGCCTCCCCAGAGCACAGTTAAATTGGCATTCTGGAAGACGAAGCAAATATTTCTCAGAGAAGCCTCCAGCTGAGAAGGACCACAAGCTTTGACATTTGCTACACTTGTGTGAATTAAGCAAAATCTCATTGGAATAGCCCAGGTCATTTGAAGGAAGGATCTAGTCTGATCCATGGATTCAACACCATTGGCGAAATCGATGCCATTGTGTTCGGATGAAATGGTCAAGAGGGTGGGATTCCATTCAGATTTCCGAATCGAAGCCCAAAGAGATGTTCCTGCAGCCCTGAAGGATCATCACCAGGGTTGGCTTGGAGGCATCTGATTTGTTCAGTCTGCCAAACCAACTTCAGAAATTTAGACAAATAGCCTCCCAGATGGATCTCCAGACTGTATTTCACACAATTGTAAGGGTGTGCTGGGACTTCATGCAAAAGAGAGTTCTCCATTTAGGTTGCCCAGTAATTCTTATGGATTGAAGCCCAAAGGATCAAGGGGATATGCCCAGTGGGATTCAAATATGTGAACCACCAGTTCTCTGCATGGATGCCACTTCCGGAAGTTCATTCTGGGCCTGGGTAAGGACAAATTATCTACCGGTTCTGCCGAAGTGGTGTGAACCGGCTGAATCCCACCACTGACCGTAACTCTGAAATTTGCCAGTTAGGCTAGCCTGGTTGAGACATCTTGTTGGATCTTCCAGTCATTATAATCCCCAAACATCTATAAATCATTCTTCTTATCTGCCTACTCACCAAAGGTCTATGGACCACCCCCTTTGAAGGACATCTGGCATGGAAGGCTAAGTTGCACTGCAACTTTGATCCATACCATTAGAAGACAGCAAAGTCTTCCTCACCGCAAAACCAGACTTCACAAATATAAAGTTTTGCAATGTTTCCAATTCAGTTCTGCTCCAATAATAATAATAATAATAATAATAATAATAATAATAATAACAACAACAGCAACAACAATAATAATTTCTTTTATTCATTAAACATGAACCTGTCAACTGAACATTCAAACTGACTGACGCTGATGGTTGACATGGGTTGCTGCCAGCATCCTAGGTACCTCCTTAAAATGTAAGATGTTCCAAGTAGCGTAGTTGTTGTTGTTGTTATTGCTATTGTTATTATTATTATTATTATTAATTAAATTTGTAAAGACATTTTTATGAAATGATTCTGGGAAAAGGGGAGTAGGGGTTGCAGAACCCTGAGGGTGGAGTCAAGAGAGGGATCAGCCTAGAATCCCTACATAGCTACAACTAAGTCCAACCTCCCTTGAATTCTGTTGACCCTCACCTAACTCTGAGCAGGTTCTAATCCTTATTTGAAAAGATTCCTGTGCATAGGCTTTTAGCAGTGAATCAGTTTAATTAGTCCTTCAGGTGTGAACCTGGTGTTCTATGCCTGACAAGATGGGTTTCTCTGAAGCAGAGGTCCCCACCTTTCGGGCACCAGGGACCAATTACATGGACAGAGGTTTTTCCACGGACTGGAGAGTGCGTGGTTTTGTGTGCTTTGCTTGTTTGTGTGGCCTGGTTGCTGGCATGCCGTGGCCCAGTACCGGTCCACAGACCAGGAGTTGGGGACCCCTGCTCTAAAGAACTGCACACGGGTGCTTAATTTGTCTCTCCAGCAAAGCATCTTTCTTGCAGACAAATCCAAAGCATTGCCCAACAATCTATAATAACACCCTTATCTTACTTCTGCAAATCACAGACCCTCCTCTTAATTTCACTGCTGGCCCCTTCCTCATTTCAATATCTAGGGGTCAAAGAAATTCTGCTACCTTCTCCAACAGGCTTACTCAAGAGGCCCGAGTCTCTCAATTTTGCTGCAAGTTTGGGACCTGTAGTTTTCAGGCTTTTGTGGGAACACACCATGGGCAATACCAAACCTCTGTAAATAGCTTGAGAATAAACGACCAGGAAATAACCCGCTATGTTTAAAAGCTTCCCACTTTCAAGAAATTAAAGTAATTTACACCAAAATCAACTGAGTGTTACTAATGTACGGGCAGCATCTAATTAAGGAGGTTTAAGGAATTAATAACCTTTGTATGAAACGCTCAGCACCTGGAAGCATTCAGTCCAGTGGCCTGCAAATGGAGTTGTGGAGGGTTTCTTTTTTTTTGAGGGTTCCCCCCTCCCCAACTGACTATCTATATTTCCAGGCTGATATTGGCTCAGCGGGGAGAAAAGTTAAAATTACTCACGACAGAATTGCGAACGTGACCAGGGTGATAGTCAAGCAAAATATGGAAATAGAACATCCGACGTAACTGATAGAAGACAATGCCACCTTGTGTCCATTTGTTAGCTGCACAAAGAAAGAACGAGAAATTATATTTAATGATTCTTCACTGTCTCCTAACTGGGTGATTAAAAAGAAAAGATACACCCAACTCACACGGTCAAATGTTGTTGTTTTTTAATTAGGACGTTCTCTGGAGATTAAAAAAATAAATAAATCAAGAACTAGTCCAAGGAACTAAGCCAAGCCAGTTCATTTGACAGGCAAACATCTCAACCATCTGTTAGCGATCAAGAGTTCACAGTTATGACAAAACCGGGAAAATAAACTTTGAATGAGAGGAAGACATCTTCTAGAATCCCTACAGGTTTTGTTTGGGGCTTTTTAAAGTTTAACTGTTCCTGATTTGTAAATTAGACCACGGATTGTTCTTACAAGAGGTCTGTTTGATGCCATCAAGTCAATGTTGACTCTTAGTGACCAAATAGATTTTATTCCAGGAGGATCTGTCCCCAGTTGGTCCTTCAGATCTTCCAACTGTGTGTGAACTTCTGGCTCTCGTTTATTTAGTGAGAATTATAAGGTTGTGGTTTCATTTTCATCTTGATTGGAAACTTCTTTGGAAGACAAAGAAGCAGAAGAGTGGTGGTGATGTGTTTCATACCTAAGGCAGGACTAGAACTCACCATCTCCTGGTGATTGGCTCAAAGTCACCCAGCGGTCTTTCATGTCTCAGGCAGGGCTAGAACTCACTGTCTCCTGGTTTCTAGGCCAGCACCCCAACCCCTACACCAAATTGGCTCTACGTTTGCACTTCCACCCACTTCAAAGCACCATTTTAAGATCAAATTCCAAGCCCTGCTCAACCGTAGCACTAATCTTAGAGATGAATGCACTTCTGCCAAATGAAAAACCCACCAAGCTCCCTTATTCTGCCCATTTATGAACCAATTTACACGCTCCCTTTGCGGTGAGCCGAGTCTGAAAGCAAAGCAAATTTGCTTGAAGTCATTTTTAATTAATGATGAAAAAGGAGAGCCTTTATGCCACATGTTATTACTCTAGGGGAGGGAAGCTTGGTTATTATTCTCTGTAATTAGTTTCTCGAAAATGCAGGTGACCACAACAGGAATATTGACTCGCTTGTTGTGTTTCAATAAATATGCATTTGTCTGCTCGGCGATGCCCAACAGAAATTCATTGTGTAGCCTCCAGTCTCTGCGTAGCATCACAAAATCAAGGTCCTTGTCTCCACTTTGTTTAACCTTCCCTGATGCTTTCCTGATTGACTGCTCGTTCAAGGTTCCCACTCCCGAAAAAATCTAATTTCTCCTTCAGATGGAAAATAGCTTTGCCTAGCAAACACACTGCAAATCAAGGCTTGCATCAGAAGGCAGAACGATACCGACCGAGATAAAATATCAGACAGCAAAGGTGGAGGAAATTCAAGATTTGTTTAATTGCCCCTGTTCGAGGTACAAGGACAGTATCTGGAAAGGGTTTCTCCAGAATTTATGATTCTGTGTGAAAAAATTGGGTGGCAGGAGAAATGAAAGGGAAATGTGCAGGTAATCCTCGACTTACGACCGACATTTTGGTTTTTAAGTTTTTAAGTGAGTTTTGACCAGTTTTACAACCTTTCTCGCCACCGTTGCTAAGTGAATCACTGCAGTTGTTAAATCAGTAACACGGTTGTTAAGGGAATCCGGCTTCCCCATTGATTTTGCTTGTTGGAAGGTGGCAAAAGGGGATCACATGTCGACTGTCATAAATACAAATCCGTTGCCAAGCGTCTGAATTTTGATCACCTGACCGGGGGGATGCTGCAAGTGTGAAAACGCGTCATATGTCCCTTTTTTTCCAGTGCCGTCGTAACTTTGAACCGTCACTAAATGAATTGTTGTAAGTCGAGGACAACCTGTCAACCCACTGGAGAAAGACATCGTCCCTGGGAATTTAAAATGTATTCTCTAGTTTAGTGATGGCGAACCTTTTAGAGACCGAGTGCCCAAACTGCAACCCAAAACCCATTTATGTATCATCGGGTGCCAGGTGGGTGTGGCCCATTGGATGGGTGTGGCTCATTGGGTGGGCGTGGCCCATTGGGTGGGTGTGGCTGCGCTGGTAACGGCACACTGGGAGGGACTAAAAAGTTCAATCAATCAATTCCAACTTTGTGAGATCTTTCTTTTTCCCCACGAGAAGTTGCAATTGATTGATTGATTGAACCTTTATTTTTTTGCGCACGTCGGCAGAGGCCTAAGGCGAAAATGTTTTATAAAACCCAGCTGAAGGCCTAGGACTGGGGCGATGGCGCAGATGCCCACAGAGAGGGCTCTGTGTGCCACCTGTGGCACGCGTGCCATAGGTTCACCACCACGGCTCTAGTTCTTTGTTGGTCCCATCCAGAGACCTCTGCACTTCTTCAACCCTTAGAGCAAACAGGATGGATTCCTTTGTAAGGGAGTCAACTAATTTTCCAAAGCACCAGAGGGCAGGATGAGAAACAATGGTTGGAAACTGATCAAAGAGAGAAGCAACCTGGAATTAAGGAGAAAGCTCCTGACAGTGAGGACAATCAACCAGTGGGACAGCTTTGCCTTCAGACGTTGTGGGTGCTGCAACCCTGGAGGTTTTTAAGAAGAGACTGGACAGCCACTTGTCTGAAATGGTATAGGGTCTCCTGCTTGAGCAGTGGGGTGGGCTAGAGAGAAGACCTCTGAGGTCCATTCCAACGTTATGATTCTATATTGAATAAGACCTTGAAAGGTTTTATAGAATAGATACAGCCTCTTAAGATGAGTTAGCGCCTCATTAGGGATGATAGGATAGCAATGTTCTGATATTTGAGGGGCTGCCCCAAAGAAGAGGGATGGGTCAGCTTATTCTCCAAAGCACCAGAAGGCAAGGACAAGAAACAATGGATGGAAACTCATCAAGGAGAGAAGCAACCTGGAACTAAGAAGGAATTTCTTAACAGTGAGAGCAATTAACCAGTGGAACAGCTTGCCACCAGAAGTTGTGGGTGCTCCATCACTGGAGGTTTTGAAGAATAGACTGGACAGCCATTAGTCTGAAATGGTATAAGGGTCTCCTACCTGAGCAGGAGGTTGGACTAGATGACCTCTGGGTTCCCTTCCAGCTCTATTCCGATTGAAAGCATGTTTTGAAAGACAGGATGGTGATGGAGATACCATCGCCCAACAATCAAGACAGAAGCCATTCAAGTCTCACCCCATGCCCATTTATCACGAGCTTAATAGGACCGATGCCGGTATGAAATCTGAACACCATATGGCCACAGAATCTTCCAACATCGATATATTTAGCCTTCCAAAATAAGAACTGCCATTCCATGGGATTTGCTCTGTGGCCAACGCGAAGCAGAGACGCTAAAATCTTCCGTATGCTTCGGTTTTGTCTCCCTGTTGAAATCTCTGCCTTGAAATACGGCCATTGGCTTGCCTCTGTAAATAAGTCAATATCCACTGAAGGCACGATTAAGATTATTTATTTATTACGTCTGCTCTTTATGGAGGTATCCCGAAGAAAGTTTATGTCCAAATTAATTTATGTATTACATAAACGAGTAATTAAATTATATCAGTGGTGATGTGCTAAGCTTGCAAACTCAGCATCCCTAGAAGTTATTTTATCAAGGATTTTAATATGCAGAATAATTCAGATCCGGATGAAAATGCAGGCGCTGCTTATCCTGAATATTTGTAGCTCAGGATTGAACTGGGGGGGTGGGGTGGCGTCTTTAATAACTTGGTTGTTTTCTTGCAGATGTTGCATTACTCAACCAGGTATCACCAATATTGGATGATGAACGGTTAAGGGCACTAGGCATATTTGGCCTAATGAAGAGAAGGTTTAGGGGCGATATGATAGCTTCCTTCCAATACTTGAAGGGCTGTCACAGATAAGAGGGGATCAATCTATTCTTCAAAGCACCTGAGGGCAGAACAAGAAGCCACGGGTGGAAGTTTGTGAGAGGGAGATGAAACAAAGAAGGAATTTCCTGACAATAAGAAAAAAATAAGCAATGGAGCTGCTTGCCTCCTGGAGTCATAGGTGCTCCATCACTGGAGGTTTTCAAGAAAAGATTGGACAACCATTTGCTCAAAATGATATAAGGACTCTTGCCTTGGGCAGAGGGTCAGACTAGAAGACCTTCAAGGCCCCTTCCAGCCCCATGATTCTATGATCAGCACTAGAAGGGAGGTGGGTCTGCTTGAAGCCCTGAAGATGTTACCTAGTTGGATGATGGGATGTCTGCAAGAAAGGAACCAAGCTCAGAGAGCACCAAGTACCTCACAAGTGTTGGTGGAATGCATCTGAGTTTTGGCCACGGCAAAACGTGATGCAGCCTTGGTAGAAGATGGTCTTCTTGTTCCTTCAGAAACAGCAACTGTGGGAGGGATCTTGGAGTCCTAGTGGATGATCACTTGACTATGAGCCAGCACTGTGCAGCAGCAACCAAGAAACCTATTATAGTCCTGGGCTGTATAAACAGAGGCATAGAATCAAGATCACGTGAAGTAATATTACCGCTTTATAAAGCCCTAGTAAGGCCACACCTGGACGACTGCAGCCAGTTTGGGTCACCACATCACTAAAAAGATGTTGAGAGTTTGGGGGGAAAAATCCAGAGAAGAGCAACTAAGATGATCCAAGGCCTGGAGACTAAAACATACGAAGAACGGCTGCAGGACCTGGGTTTGGCTAGTCTAAAGAAAAGAAGAAAGAGGGGAGACATGATAGCAGTCTTCCAGTATTTGTGGGGCTGCCACAAAGAAGAGGGGGTCACGTTATTCACCAAAGCACCAGAGGGAAGGATGAGAAACAATGGTTGGAAACTGATCAAGGAGAGAAGCAATCTGGAATTAAGGAGAAAGTTCCTGACAGTGACGACAATTAACCAGTTAACCAATTAACCAATTAACTCCTTGCCTCCAGAAATCATGAGCGCTCCATTACTGGAGGTTTTTAAGAAGAGGCTGGACAGTCACTTGTCTGAGATGGTATAGGTTCTCCTACTTAAGTGGGGGGCTGGACTAGAAGACCTCCAAGGTCCCTTCCAACTCTATTCTATTCTATTCTATTCCATATTTTCTCTTCCATATTTTCTCTTCCATATTTTCTATTCCATATTCTATTCCATATTTTCTATTCCATATTTTCTCTATTCTGTTCTATTCTATTCTATTCTATTCTATTCTATTCTATTCTATTCTATTCTATTCTATTCTATTCTATTCTATTCTATTCTATTCTATTCTATTCTATTCTATTCCTGTTGCAGAAAACATTAGAGCCATTGGAGTTAATCTTCCACTTCTGAAATCTTTGAGTCTCCTTTCCTCTCACTTTTTTTCAATCCCCAAATCTCCTATTAATCTTGTTGTTGGATTCCACTAGTTATAAATGCCAAAGTTTGCTGGCACCATTATGTACCTATTTTTTCCCCCTCAGCAAACTGCATGATAAAATGGTTGGGTAAACCCTAGAATAAACTTAATCCATTAAATGAGAAACAAACAAAAGCCAAATTAATTCTGCCAAGAACCTAGGGGAAAAAAAATAAACTACGGTCCTAACCCAAAAATTTATTGCAACTCTGGCCAAATAGAAGTTTTGCCAGAATGGGAAGTTTATTTCATGTTTTCCTTATGTGAAGTGTATAAATCTTTATCACACACAATTAGTGGTCCTTAGAAAACCTAATACCTGCCTCTCTGTGATAGTCTTCATGGTGAACCATGTTTTTTTGAAGTTGAGTTTGTCTTTTAAATTTTTTCAAAGTGGAAATCACTTAAAGCAACAGAAATTGGTTTCATTGTTTTTATTTTTTATTTTTTTGGAGGGAGCAAAGAACTAAAATGTTCTGAATAACTGCATGGAGTAGTCAAACCTTCTTTGGCTATGTGATTGGCAGGCTCCGTGTTTATCAGATTGGCATGTACAGAATTACAGGCGCGCAGTGCAGAATCTCCTATCTGGCACAAATATATATTTTCCCCCAACAGTGAAAAATTCCAGAAAGTGGAAGATAAATTTATCCTGCCTGTAAAGTAAATCAATGCCTATAGAATGAACCAGCCACTTGTTAAGGAGGGAAAGAAAGCAGGTTGGGGTTTGGGTTTGGGGGGTGGGGGGGGAGAAAGGGAGAGAAAAGCAGAAAAAAGGGTAAAATGAATCTTTGTGAATAAAACAATTTTGTGGAACTTTGCAAATATTGGCAAGGGGTCTCCCTGGAATAGAACCCTCTGTGCAGAGAAAACACAGGCAAATATTTGAATGCGAAACCATTTGTGGAGGAAGCCATCTCTATAAGCGCTTGCAGCTTTTTCCAGTTAATCATAATTGTATAATTGTCTTCTTCTTAGCCCAGCCAATCGGCACCGAGGTCCTTGGCAAACAAGACGTGGAGATGAATTCCCATTTGCTTAGATGATACAAGGCGGACGTGTGGCCGAGCCAAGGTTTGTGTCATCCATCTGATCCTTGGATCCAGCCCGATTAATTAGGTCCCTTGCCAAAAAAATGGCAAGAGTCAAACCACCCGGCATGGAGTGTGAACAGCAAGGCTGCCATGTGGGTTGAGATTTTAACAGGGGTCTCTGAGATCCCATGGAACTTGATCCAATCTCCCACTGAGTTGTGGTTCTCCTGCTGTTGGCCAAGTTACGGCTGAAACTGTGTCCTCTTCTTGCGAAAAATCCCAACTTCACAAAAGGAGTCTGAAAAGCTCAGCTAAATTTCAGCCAGCATTAAAACTCCACGTAGGAAGACGATGTCCGTGGTAACAAAACGGAAATAGAACAGCAGGAGGAAGAACATCGTTTTTCTTGGAGGTAGCTTAAAAATGGACGGTCCAGAGGGACAGAAAAATGAAAGGAAAGTAGCCTAGCTCCATTACTACTAATTTCGACATGCATCATAACATCACATGCAGAGATAAAAGAGGTGACACTTGTGATGGTGTGACCAGGAACTTCTGCAGATATTCCTTAGAAAACAATCTATTTGGCTCTCCTGTGTCAGGGCTTTTCAACCAGTGGCACGGGTACCACCTGTGGTACATTGGCACCTGGCAGGTGGTACGTGACCATCCTAGAAAAGTGGTAGCAGGGGAGGGGAATGAGCTGAGCCGGTGGCAGCACCGCACAAGCCTGAGCGAGAGACGGCTGGAGCTGCAGGGCTGTCAGGGCTCAGCGGAAGCGCCAGGATCAGCACCAGGCTCCATCCGGAGCTCGGCACTAATCCTGGCACTTCTGCTGAGCCCAGAAGAAGCGCCGATCAGCTGGAATGTTGCAGCATCTCCAGGGTCTTGTGATTTACATTCAGATGCTTGGCAACTGGTTCATATTTATGACGGTCACAGTGTCCCAAGGTCATGTGAAGTGACCAAACCCTGCTGCAACCACCCAGCAGATGGGGGGGGGGGATAAAAACCAAACACCCCCACCCCACCCCTGCTGCCAATCCTCAACAGAAATGTTCACAACAATGAAAACCTCAGACAGGAGGAAGAGTGCCGCCGGGCGGGCAGGCAGGTGTCTTGCTCGGCTGTGGCTTTGGGGGGCACTTTTTACAGTGCCATTGTAACTTTGAACAGTCACTAAGCGAACTGTTGTAAGTCGAGGACTACCTGTACTTCATCACTTTTTTCCTTTTTTTTTTTGGGTCATCACATTTTTGAGACCTTGCTAGGCGACCTAAAAGTGGTACAATGGGTGAAAAGGTTGAAAAGCCCTGGACTAACTTGGAGCATTTGTTAGCTTGAATTTCAAGACCAAGAAGTTCTAGTTTGGGGGTTCCACCATAAACTTTGCTAGTCGAAGGTCATCCCGCAGTTCCACCTCTACAAGACCATATGACTAGCCACCATTGGTTAGGAAGACCTCAACCTCTATGTCTTGATATTAAACTAAGCCCATTGGTAACCTACCAAGATTCTAGATCAGGGGTCTTCAAATTTGGCCCTTTTATGATTTGTGGACTTCAACTCCCAGAATTCCTCAGCCGGGCATGCCAGCTGAGGAATTCTGGGAGTTGAAGTCCACAAGTCTTAAAAGGGCCAAGTTTGAAGACCCCTGTTCTAGATATTTTTTTAAAAAAAGAAAGTCTAAATGATCCAGGTCTATTATTTTGCCTACAAGCCACAGTTATGAATATTTTGGCTTGGCTTACCGTTAGTGGCACCACTTGCATCAAAATGGCGAAGCTGGTGAGATGGTTGCACAAGCAGATGGAATAATTGAGGTCACCCCCCTCACGCACACAGCCTTTGTTGGACCAAACACCGCTTCCGTTTCTGCAAAAGATGGACCTGCTGTGGTACCTTGGTACTCAATGGCTTTGAAACTCATCGAATCTGATACTCAGCACATTTTGATATGAACATTTTTTCCCAGTACTCATCGTTTGTTTGTTATTCAGCACACAAGCTAGAACTTGTCGGTGTCGGCTGCTTTGTGTGACTCACTACATTATTTCTTTTGAGAAAAAAATTATTTGGTACTCATGGTTTTTGGTGCTCCCGGAACCAATTAATGATCAGTACCAAGGTACCCACTGTCCTTTTTTTGTGTGCCCAGATTATTTATTTAACAATGTTTTTAAGCTGAAAGCTTCTAAAGAAGTGAAACCTTAATGAATAATGTGAAACGAATTATGGAGTCGGGCAAGGAGAAGGCAGAGAGGGCTCCATAAAACCACACATCATGCCTCTGATCGCTTCCTATATTGGCTCAATCAGAAACCCCACTCACCCAGCCGTATTCCATAATTTTCTGAAAAGAGAAAAAGGACACCATTGCCTGGGTGTTATAATGGGAATAGTGCTGGAAACAAAGATAAAAACTCAGGTTCTAAATTGTCCAGGTTGAGTTTGCATTCAGATGCGCCTGGGTTTAGAAAGCTCTGGAGCAGACCAAACAGCAGAGTTGATCATTGACCATTGAGATGAGAAGTGAGATCCAAAAGCTGAGATTTTCTGATTCCCATCCTAGTCTCTTAAAAATTGCACTACCCATCACCAAATGCCTATGGAGATTCTTAGTCATCCAGCTCATAGTTGTCTCAAAGATGCTTTTTTAAGAGGCAACTCCTTAAGTAACACCAGCTGCCTGCAATTAGTGCAGGTTCGAGTCCCACCAGGCTCAAGGTTGACTCAGCCTTCCATCCTTCCGAGGTAGGTAAAATGAGGACCCAGATTGTTGGGGGCAATTAAGCTGACTTTGTAATAATGCCGCTTGGGGGGGGGGGCGTGAAAGCCCTAATAAGCAGGCATATACATAGAATGAAGGCTACTGCTAAGCTTGTAAGCCGCCCTGAGTCTTCGGAGAAGGGCGGGATATAAATGGAAATAAAATAAATAAATAAAATAAAACTGGACTTTCTTGTTTTTCTTTGATGATGTTTCACTTCTCATCCAAGAAGCTTCTTCAGCTCTGACTGGGGAATGGAAGGATTTATACTCCTTGCAGACTGCTGGTCGTTTGCATTCTTTTAGCGAGTCCTTGATGCCACCTGGAGGTTTATCTGTGCTGTCAGGGTCACCTGAGTAGTGAAAATGGCTGTGGAGCCTTCTTGGAACTGTTGAAAGGACTGTGTTGCAGACTGGAGATAGATAATGTCTCTCAAAACAGAGGGGGAGGGATACGGCATCATCTATCTCCAGTCTACAACACAGCCCTTTTCAACAGTTCCAAGAAGGCTCCACACCCATTTGCACCACTCAGGTGACCCTGAGGACACAGATAAACCTCCAAGTGGCATCAACAACTCGCTAAAAGGATGCAAACGACCAGCTGTCTGCAAGGAGTATCAATCCTTCCATTCCCCACCATCCAGTCAGAGCCGAAGAAGCTTCTGCGATGAGAAGCGAAACGTCTTCAAAGAAAAACAAGAAAGTCCAGTTGCCTCTTGGAAAAGGATCTTTGGGATAGCCATCACCAGGTCCGCAGGTCATCCCAGCCCCATCTTCTAGGCGTGGGAACGTTCCTCGAAGCTACCCATCAGATAAAAATAATGTCCTCTGGTTTGGCAGTCAGGAGCTCAAACTTGTCTCTCCAGCCGCAAATATTGGGCTTCGTAAGATTCAGCCAAAGGATGATAGCTTAAGGGATGGTGCCAGTCCCAAAAATGCCATATGGACGGGCTGCATCACACCAGTATTCCAGTGGTTTTCCCTTTTTGTTTTGCTAGATATGAAGGGGTTTGGGTTTTTTTTTCAAAACAAAAAAATACTGCTCGCACCAGACTTAAGTTAATAATGACCTAGTCTTCTGTTTTAGCTTTGCTGTCGAGAAGAATTGTGATTTCATTATTTGGAGTCTTCTTCCTGTGGAACCAGCAGGCAGGTGGGTGAGCAGGTGACACGGCTGGGTGCACATCGCAACAAACAAGTTTTATACCAGGATGACACTCACCTGTAATCCAGAAAGGCGCAATAGAGTCTCACTTGATTACTCCGGTTTGTGGCTTGACTGAACTGGAGGGGCGTCTAGAAAGGAGGAGAAATGGATTGATGACACGGGGAGGGGGAGAGAAATGCTCTTTTTGTTTGTTTGTACGCTTGCGCTCCCAAAGGAGGTCCACGTCTTTGCGAAAACGGGATGAAATAAACTTCAGATTGGGAGAAAACGATGGTGGGAGAAAACACATCAAGAGCTTGACTGTTCTAGGCAGAGGCTAATCTGTGCTTCGGTCTTTAAAATCTGGATTTGAAGTCTTTGATGTATTCCGCTGCTATTTCGTTTGCTGAATTATTGTGTCAATCCTTCCTTCCTACTTTCCCTCCCTCCTTCCTTCTCACCCTCTCATTGCCCTTCCTTCCTTCCTTCCTTCCTTCCTTCCTTCCTTCCTTCCTTCCTTCCTTCCTTCCTTCCTTCTTCTCATTCCTATCCCTCCTTTCTTTCCTTCCTTCCTTCCTCCTTTTCTCCTTCCTTCCTTCCCTTTTCCTTCCTTTCTTCTTCTCATTCCTATCCCTCTTTCCTTTCCTTTCCTCCTTTCCTTCCTTCCTTCTCATTCCCCTCCCTCCCTCCTTTTCTTCTTCCTTCCTTCCCTCCCTCCTTCCCTTCCTTCCCTCCTTCCCTCCCTTCTTCCCTCCCTTCCTTCTTCCTTCCCTTTTCCTTACTTCCTTCCTTCTTCTCATTCCTATTCCTTTCCTTTCCTTCCTTCCTTCCCTCCTTCCTTTCATTCCTTCTTCTTATTCCCCTCCCCCCTTCCCCTCCCTCCCTCCTTTTCTCCTTCCTTCCTTCCCTTTTCTTTCCTTCCTTCTTCTCATTCCTATCCCTCCTTTCTTTCCTTCCTCCCTCTTCCTTTTCTCCTTCCTTCCTTCCCTTTTCCTTCCTTTCTTCTTTCTTCTCATTCCTATCCCTCTTTCCTTTCCTTTCCTCCTTCCTTCCCTCCTTTCCTTCCTTCCTTCTCATTCCCCACCCTCCCTCCTTTTCTCCTTCCTTTCCTTCCCTCCCTCCCTCCCTTTTCCTCCCTTCCTTCTTCCTTCCCTTTTTCCTTCCTTCCTTCCTTCTTCTCATTCCTATTCCTTTCCTTCCTTCCTTCCTTCCTTCCTTCCTTCCTTCCTTCCTTCCTTCCTTCCTTCCTTCCTTCCTTCCTTCCTTCTTCTGATTCCCCTCCCTCCCTTCCCCTCCCTCCCTCCTTTTCTCCTTCCTTCCTTCCTTCCTTCCTTCCTTCCTTCCTTCCTTCCTTCCCTCCCTTCCCTTTTCCTTCCTTCTTCTCATTCCCATCCCTCCTTCCCTCCCTCCTTCCTTCCTTCCAACAATCTCTGCCTATGCCACACCCTTGGGAAGGATTTGATAGGTGGACAAAAATGCCAAATCCAGACTGAACCTCCGTCTGACTATAATAATTCTTCTACAACCCTCCTAGGAGCCTAGAAATTAAACTCAACAGAGCTCCATATCTCTATGAAGACTCAGACCGAAGAAGATTATAGCAGAAGATTAGCAATAAAAAACTCCGGGTATCATATTCTCATGGTAGTGATCCAAATCATATTAAATGTCTACTAGGGATGAAAACAATTAGAAGAATTCCTGGAATTAAGAAATCAGGCAGTAATTCGAATCACCAGGGTGGATGTCTGTATATCTTTTGAGCCATTTGGGAGAGGGAAACATACGATAATTACAAGCTTGCATAACTTTTGCCTGCTACATCACTCTTTAATTTTTTAAAAAAAATAAAAGACTGGGAAGAAAAAAAACACACACAACATGCCAGGATCAGGTGGGGTGGTCTGTTCTTCATTCTGCATCTGAGCAAAATGTTTTTGCAAAGTTACGAGACAGCTGCAATTTCTTTTTTAACCCCTCCAAATAAAAGTTTTTGGCAGGAGCCCAATCTTTCCACATGAAAATTACAAGCAGTCCGGTCCAATTTTGCAGCAGGAAAAACATCTCTAACCAATTTAACCCTTGTTGTATTGGAATGCAAAGGCAGGGAACAGAACAGGTGGAAAGATGGCGCACAGGTAAATAAGCAGGACAGATTGCTGCCTTAAAAAGTTCCTGGGGGAAAGTCTACTGCTATTTTGGAATTTAAGGACATGTTCTATAGACGCCATTTCAGTTCAGCCTATAAATGGAGGGTTGAAATCTTCCAGCCTTCTGCTGAAATGACATTTGGGTCAATGTCACAATCATACACATGCGTACACACGCCCTTTATAGCACTTCGTACTGTATCACAGTTTGGTCCAAGCGTTTGCAACGTGGCTCTTTTGATTTCACGGTTTCACCCAAACTTGAAAACACTACGATTTCCTAGCAACCCTGCGGCCCCACCAACTTTTCCTGCATTGCATCATGAGAATCTAAGACTCAAGATTGTGAGCCAGACAGCAGACAGACTCAAAAGGGGTTGTTTTAAGGTGGAAAGATCATGACTAATTTTTTTTTTAAACTTTGTCTTAAAACAAGGCAACGACCCGGTCCATGAAGCTACAGCATGTCTGTGGCATGTCAGAAACTGGCCGTGCAAACAAGCAAAGCCCCATCTGCTGGATGCAGGCAGCACATGAAACCATGTTCCCCTTCGGTCCACAGAAAAACTTCTCTCCATGGAACCAGTCCCTAATGTCCAAAAGGTTGGGGCCCACTGTCTTCAAAGATGCCACCAAAGTCCTTTTTGATTTTGAGTTACTCTAGATAAGTGTTTCTGAAACACGGGAGAGTTGAGACGTGTGGACGTCAATTCCCAGAATTTCCTGTCAGTCTAGCTGAGGCATTCTAGGAGCTGAGGTCAGCACATCTTAAGGTTGCCAAGTTTGAGAAAGATTGATCTAGGGTTAAACAGCTCTCTCCACTCTACTCAGTATAGCTTTATAAACACATCCTCTCCGGCAGCCTATACCCAGGTAAGCAGGGATTAACACCAGACAAACAAACAAGCAGGAAACAGTTGTAATCAAGGAACTACCAAGGAGAAAAACCACATCCCAGTTGGTGGATCTGGAGAATTCTGGAAGTCAACACATTTTAAAGTCATCAAGTTTGAGAAATACTAGCCTAGAAACTCTGCATAAATAAATATATCTCACATATAGCTTGTGATAGCAGTGGTCCAATGCAGTATTTGAGGGGCTGCCACAAAGGAGAGGGAGTCAACCTGTCCTCCAAAGCACCTGAAGGGAGGACAAGAAACAATGGATGGAAAGTAATCAAGGAGAGAAGCAACCTAGAACTAAGGAGAAATTTCCTGACAGTTGGAACAATTAACCAGTGGAACAATCAGAGGTTGTGGGTGCTCCATCACTGGAGGCTTTTAAGAAGGGGTGGACAGCTGAAATGGTATAGCTCTCCTGCTTCTGCAAGAGATTGGACTGGAAGACTTCCAAGGTCCTTTCTGACAATGATGATGATGATGATGATGATGATGATGATGATGATAGTAGGAGTGACTTAGCACACTTTAAGATCTTATAAGTTCCAGGTCTAAAGCCATCTAAATTCTGTTCCAATTAGCAAGTTATCAAATCAACTTTCCTAGACTAGCTGGAAAGTTAAGCAGTTCTACCAAAGAGGCATTGCCATCAAAATTAATGGGTTCCTTAGGAGTAGACTGGCATTAAATTGTGCCCCACAGATATGGAACTGGGACAAGAAAAGCTTTATCTTTACAGAACTCTTGCATTAAAAGATTACCAAAGCGTCTTGAAACAATCTGTTAAGGGTCACAGAGCGATACACAACACTCCAAATTAAAAACATGCCGAGCTTTGAAGGGGAATCTTTTCCCAGCTTTTTGCAATCTTGATCCTTCTAGGCAGTGCCTACAGAGTGCAATGTCTTGCATATTTCTGGGATGAAGTATTGCCCTATTAGTCTCTTGACCTTTCAACACTCAAGCTCCTCTCCTCTGTTTGCTCTGCTAATCCATGGGGAATGGGTGGGAGAGGCAGTCAGGAGAAGACTTGGTGAGGTGGACATGGTGATGAAGGCCAGGAAGCCTTCCAGATGTTGCTTATGGTCTTTACATACTATACTGGGATGTCTCTGTGCCAAGAAACATACAGCCACGTGGAGGCAGAAAAGACTGAAGAATGATAATGGAAGAAGGGGACAATGCTCTGACTTTAACACCAACCCAGTTAGAAGGTATACAAGGCATTATAACCATGGTTGTCAATGCTATATGGTGAAAGACTGCCATGAACTGTGGGAAGGGGGAATGAAATGGGGAATGCTTGGGAAAATGAAAGTAAGTGGTGTATCTCCTCAAGATGCTACCTCAAGGTCACCCAGCTGGAAGAAGGAGGGAGACGCATACCGACCTGCACTTGGACTGACCATTATGGAAACCTCTTGCCTGAACCTGATTGGTTACTCTGGGGTGGGCAATGAGAGAGAGTTAAGGGAAAAGTAGAACTTAAGAGATTTTGGCGCGCGATTCTCAGTTCTGGCTTTGCGATACTGCAATACTCTTGATCTCTAATAACTATACCTTTCTCAACAAATGGAGTCAAGGATCGTTTCTACTTAGAGGTTTAAGTAGTGGCAGGTCCGACACATGGAATACACTGATGGCTTCTCTGTAAACATTTCTACAAACCTGGGCAGCCAAAGAGGATGACTAAAATGGTACCAGAGGTGTAAGCAATATTCTAAAGCTGAATCGCAAGCATGGCAGAACTTTGTGTCTGAAGGATGGGGCCAACCTTTCTGAATGCTAAGAATAGTTACATGGTGGATTCAGAGATCTAGGAAAATGGTGAGTTAGAATAACAGAGTTGGAAGGGACCCTTGGAGGTCCTCTAGCCCAACCCCCTTCCCAGATGTTGGACTTCTCTTCAATTAGAGATGTCCAATGATTGGCTGAATGGTCAACTGTTGACCCTGTGTTCATATGGATGCCTGTATTAACAGAAGTGTGGACTGATTTCAGAAGCTCTTTCCAACTCTGTGAATCCAGAAAATGGCCTGTTGGAATTCTTAATTCCAGAATCAGAAGAATAAGGAAAGGCCTTATAATTAAACCAGCAATAAAAAGACACAGGCAAACAAGTCCAAAGCATCATGAAGGGCAGCATGGACTGGGATTATTCAATCGTTGTGGTGTAAACAGGTAAAACTACCAACCTGTCCTGAATCCATAAAATGCGGGGGCCAGATCTGACCTCCTGACCGCCTTGAAGAGCTTAAGGTGGGAGCAAGGCCAACAGCCCTAATAAAAGTGTGTGACCTGATATTAGTTTTGTAAATGGGTAGCCGAAGAGGCACTTCCATTTCTCTGCTCCTGCCAGCTTCATAAATCAGAAAGGAAGTCAACTAAGCAAAAAGGTGCATGGCCATTTCCCAAGCCAACACAACTTGAAGTCATTTAAAGCCCATCTATCAATGTAGTTCCTGAAAGCTTTTATGCTCCTTATTGATCTCAACCATCCTGACCTCTCAGGCAAGCGAGAAAATAGAAAGCGGAACTAAAATTTAGAGAGAAAGTTATTTTCGCCGGCCTCTCAAAGGATGTGCATCTCAACATCTGCCCGGAGAAAGCAGAGGTGTCCATTAGAAGCAATGGGGATGTCCCATGTGTCATTGTCTCATGAGGTTTTGTGGGGTGACATCATGGCACATATGACATCACTTTCTCCACCCCACAGGAGATGCTCATGACATGAGTAACTTAGATTCATTCCTATATTAAGAGATTCACAGACTACCATCCAAACAGCATGTTCCATCCAGTTCCTGAATGCTCAGACTTTACACCCTGTCCCAGTTGCTATCAGTGCAAGGAACCAGGAGCATCCATTGAGCTCAAAGCACAGAAGATATTATTACTGTTACCTCTGCACAAGTATCTAGTCAAATCATTATCAAAACTAAATTGGCACTAGATAAGGGTTAATGTAATTCACTGGGAGCCGGGCTGGGGCATCTTTTGGCAACACAATGATTCCAGACTGATGACACATTTAACTCTGCCTTCTAGTCTGCTTTTCTCCTACACCTGCTTTGCCGTGATAATTTAGCACAATTCCTGAATGAATACCTTTTCTAGATTTCCACACGACCCAGGATCCCAAATTAATCAAATACCTTTGGGTTCTGAATCCATGAAGACACATAGACAAATAAAAAGAACCAAGCACGGTCAGCATGATGTTCACGCAAGATCTGGGTCCCTGCCTTTTGAAACAGCTTCCCCACCCCCACCCCTCAAGATTTAGTTGGCCCCAACCCTGCCTGTCTTTTGAAAGACATTAAAAACCTGGCTCTTTGCCCAGACACATCAGAAAGGGGCAATGCACTGTTCCCGGCACTTCGTTGTCGTGTTTTTATTATTTGTTGCTCAGGTTCTTGTAATATGACTTTTGTTGTTGTTTATCGAGAATACACCTCGCCCGGGGTTCATGTGCCAAGCAGGCAGCTCGATAAATCGGAGGAATAAATAAACTAAATTCAATTAGGCTTCACCCTAACGCACGGCTCAGTAGAGCTATAAGTTTGGCCCTGTGCCAACGTTGGCTGGCAGAGGTCTTGGTTGATGAAAAGTGATTAGAATGGCCTATGCTTCTCTTTGGTCACCCCGTACACAAACAGCCATGTTGTCTAAGTCATGGTGAATGCACATCATGCAGTTGTAGCAAGGAGCTTTTGAAGTTGGTCTGCATTTAATACGATCCATTCTTCTCTTCTCTTTTTTCTTTTAGCATCTCTACCTCTCACTCTCCATAATCCCAGCTTCTTCAAGCTAACTTAAATGCAGGGTGTGGTTGACTCATGGCTGGGCACACCAAGATTTAAATGCAGCTTCTGCTTTCCACCACCATTAGCTGCTAACACATGTCACGCTCGGTTTTTTGAAGTGGTTTCCCGAGATGGAAGCTAGGACAATTTTGTGGCCTGCAGCCAAGTTTAAAATATCCAAAAAGGGATGGTTGGTGAGACGAACGTCAACAATCAAAGCTGTGGATACTTCAGAAAAGCAGTAAATTTCTCCTCCTCATTTTCATTGTGAATTAGTATGGATTTCAGTGACAACCCTTTTTGCTACAAACCGTTTTCCACAAACCACACCCCCCCTCCTCATCCTCCTCATTCTTGTTTAAAATTTCCAGTATCTTTTAGAACATAGAATAACAGAGTTGAAAGGGTCCTTGGAGGGCTTCTAGTCCAATCCAGGGCTCAAACAGGAAACCCTACACCATTTCAGATGAAAGATTGTCCAGTCTTTTTTGGAAAACGTCCAGTGTTGGAGCATTCACAAATTCTGGAGGCAAGTTGTTCCACTGGCTAATTATTCTCACTGTCAGGAAATTTCTCCTTAGTTCTAGGTTGCTTCTCTCGTTGACGAGTTTGCACTCATTGCTTCTTGTCCTGCCTTCAGGTGCTTTGGAGAATAGCTTGACTCCCTCTTCCTTGGGGCAGCCCCTGAGATACTGGAACACTGCTATCATGTCACCCCTCACCCTTCTCTTCATTAAACTAGACATTCCCAATTCCAGCAACCGTTCCTTATATGTTTTAGCCTCTGGTTCCCTGATCATCTTTTTTTGCTCTTCTCTGCACTCTTTCTAGAGTCTTCACATCTTTTTTATAGTGTGGTGATCAAAACATTGCCCTGTTCACTGCCCTGAGTCCTTCGGGAGAAGGGCAGTATACAAATAAAAATAATAAAATAAATAAATAAATAATAAAACTGGATGCACTATTCTGCTTCTATGAATTAGAGACTTGGGGGCTGGAACGGACTGTTTGTTTGCTTATCTGTTTTGGTAATTCCTCCAAAGTTTAGAGATAAAGTAGGGGCAGACCAGAAAACCGCGGACCTCACACTTATTTCTATGCATATGGGTTGCACAGTTATTACAAAATGAAAATAATATGTAGCTGAAGGTCAACATTTTTCCTGTAAATATGCCCATCTGCTGGTGGGAAGGATTGCTAAGGTGAGCTGTTTAATTAGAGTTTGTTGAATGAACCATAATGAGCTCTTTGAAGAACAGGCTACTTGAATACATAAGCCACCATCTTTGAACCTAGGGTCACACACAAGAGGCTAAGATTTAGAATTAATATTTATGAACTCAGTGTGTGTGTGTGTGTTTGTGCGTGTGTGTGTGTGCGTGCTAAGAAAAAAAGGATGAAAAAGTCAGGAAGAGAATACAGAAGAAGGACCAAAACAAGAGAACGATTTGCATAGTGGAAAGAATTATTTTTAGGAAGACGTTTTGCTCTGAAGTAACCCCAAACTCACAAACTGCTTAGATAGATAGGTAAATGATAGATAAATAGATGATAGATAGATAGATAGATAGATAGATAGATAGATAGATAGATAGATAGATAGATAGATGGATGGATGGATGGATGGATGGATGGATGGATGGATGGATAGATAGATAGATAGATAGATAGATAGATAGATAGATAGATAGATAGATAGAGAGATAGAGAGATAGATAGATGAGAGAGAGAGAGAGAGAGAGAGAGAGAGAGAGAGAGAGAGAGAGAGAGAGAGAGAGAGAGAGAACACCTTTATTGACAATTTTTATTGTGGGCACATTGGCACATATTAAAAATGAAATGTTGTTGCTTGCTCTCAAACGTGTGCACATACATAACACACATATAGACATGCTATATACAAAATAGGTATAAACCTACAATACATTCTTACATATGGATAACATATACATATTAATCACTGTCCATCTTGAATACGTAGTGGAAAAGGGAAGCTTGAGAGTTAAGAAATTGAGTCAACTGAGTCAATAGGGGCATATAAATATCAGAAACACTGAACATATTTGGGCTGCAAAGATTCAGATGATATGGTAGCAAAAAAAATGGGACAGAAGGCAATGCCCTCTCATTGTATTTTAGGGCTGAATGTCCGGATCCTTGCACCCCCAATCTGATACCTCTAGGTTAATTGAGTCAGTCAACTAAATCCAGCTGGTCAAAAATAAATTTCAAAAAGACGGCATTGTGCAAAGGGTTAAATAACTCCAAGGTCCAAGTTGGGGGCCTGATGAGGCCTTCTAATGCACTTCATTGTCCTGTTACCCTGAATGTAGTTGGTCTTTTGCAAACTACCTAACTGTGAGTTTGGAAATGAGCTAAGAGGAAAAGTGCAAAGAATAACAACTAAGGTGAATAAAGGCCTGGAGACTAAAACATATGAAGAACGGCTGCAGGACTTGGGTTTGGCCATGACAGCAGTCTTCCAGTATTTGAGAGGCTGTCACAAAGAAGATGGGGGTCAAATTATTTTCCAAAGCACCAGAGGGCAGGACAAGAAACAATGGTTGGAAACTGATCAAAGAGAGAAGCAACCTGGAATTAAGGAGAAACTTCCTAAAAGCGAGGACAATTAACCAGTGGAACAGCTTGCCTTCAGAAGGAGTCGGTGCTTCATCAATGGAGGTTTTGAAGAAGAGACTGGACAGCCACTTATCTGAAATGGTATAGGGTCTCCTGCTTGCGCAGAGGGTTGGACTAGAAGACCTCCAGGGTCCCTTCCAACTCTGTTCTGAATTTTAATTTAAGAAGGGGAACTGTCTGACTGAGCAGCTGCCTAGGTTCAATCCGGGATGGTTGACATCATCAAGAAATCTCAAGCTTTCCTGATGCAGGAGAAAACCAGAACTTTGCATCCAGATTTATCCCAGAGAAGATCGGTAACAAATGAGATTCAAGGTTTGCAAGCCACCCTGGAGACCGTAAAGGTCAGCAGACTTTGGAAGAATTGCAATGCGCATCATGGAAAAAGAAGAAGAAGAAGAAGTCATAAATTCTCCATCGGTGAAAGTGTTGGGTGTCTCTTTGTCAGAAGAAAACACCAACAAATCGGAGCAAGTTCAGGGGAAGCTAAGGAAAGGAAGATGATTGAGGGCTTGTCATAAGCATCAAGTTCAATAAACCTGGCTTGAAGACAAGATGACCCAGCGAGGAAGGGAGGAAAGGAGAGACATATTTCAACAGAGGATCATGAAAGAAAGGGAAAATGTAGACGGCGCCGGTGAAAAACAGCTCAGAGGGACACCAGAAGAACAAAGAGAAAGGCCCTGGAGAAGCAGCTCTTCTCTCTGGTTTGGTTTGTTTTGGGGGGAAGGAAAGGAGGGGATGTCACGGGACATTTGAAATGCCCGCCCCCCCCGGAAAATCTCTCCCTAGAGGGAAGGATCCCCTATTTTCAAGTTGAGGGTCAGACGTGGCCCCTGGAGGCCACACGCCACAAAACAACACCTAGGATGATGACAAAACTTATGGTTGTTTTGATTTCTTGCTATGGTTAACTGAAATCCAAGGTAGGCCAGAAGATCTTTCTCTACCCATGCACTGGCTTACTTCCCTGTTCCTTAGCTCTGATGATGTTACCTAGTTGGGTCATGAAATGTTTGCAAGAAAACCACCAAGCTCAGAGAGCACCAAGGACCCCACAGTCCTCCTCCTCCTCCTCCTCCTCCTCCTCCTCCTCTCCATACATCTCCATCTCTTCTAGCACTGATGCTGCTTATAGTTGGGTCATGAAATGACTGCAAGAAAACAACCAAACTCAGAGGGCACCAAGGACCCCACAGTCCTCCTCCTCCTCCTCCTCCTCCTCCTCCTCCTCCTCCTCCTCCTCCTCCTCCCAACCGCACTCCCTTCTAGCACTGACGATGTTACCTAGTTGGGTAATGAAGCATCTGCAAGAAAACTGCCAAGTTCAGAGGGTACCAAGGACCCCACAGTCCTTCTCCTCCTCCTCCTCCCAACCCCACTCCCTTCTAGCACTGATGATGTTACCTAGTTGGGTAATGAAATATCGGCAAGAAAACCGCCAAGCTCAGAGAGCACCAATGATCCCAGAGTTCAACCCTCAACTTTCCCTTCAGACACGTTAAAAACGGAAATTTTGGGGTGCTCTTTGTGAGCCACAGTCGAGGTTTTTAGGAGCCCTGTGCAGCCCTCGGCTCTTGAGGTTTTATATCTCTTCACAAAGCTCTGATCTTTTAAACGAATCACAGTTGCCTGAGTTCGTGCAACCATTCAAATTTCAATGACTCGACTTAGATTACACGCTTAGTGGTTTAGCTTTTCAGTCATGCCCCGGGAACCCAGTGTTTCACGGATCGTAATCTTGATCTGATTTTATGCAAAAGGTAAGTCTTGAGCCCATAAAAGGCGCAGGACAGAAGTTGTTTGGTGGCATAACAATGTCCGCATTCACACAACACGATAAAACCGAGCCAGGGGAAGAACTTGAGGTTGCATTTGCTCCAGGTTTAAAGCTTGCTAAGCTCCATCTTTTCCTTCTATCTCTGGCGACTGGCGTGTGTTCTTTCTTCCCTTTTATCTCCTAAAATATTCTGTGGCAGTTCAATCTGTATTGTGCTGTGTTTTTATTTTCCAACGCACAGGGACATCGTGTGTCCGATCAACAATTGAGGTTCTTACAGTCTGATCCAAGGAATAATTTATTTGCTTTAGACCGCATCGGATTTTGCACAGCATGTACTGATCCCTGGAGCATCGGAAAGGCCATTCCGGTCTAAAATTATGGTGGTCTGCAATAACTCCAAACCCCCCAAATTTGTCTCACTGGGGTTTCAAGAAACCTTTCTTAAATAAACATACTTCCACCCCCACCCCCCCTTTCCTTCTCAAATGAGCTCATTGCAAAGACTTGTGGGTGGAGGGGCGTGGGGTTATTTGAAAAACAGGCTGGAGGTTGTATTCCGATGTACTATGGAGATGCTGATATGACCTCTAGCAGAGAAACAGGGTTGGAAGGGACCTTGGAGGTCTTCTAGCCCAACCCCCTACTCAGGCAGAAGACAATCATAATAATAACCATCCTGCTTGGAGCTGTCTATATTCTTACTGGCTGCCTCAATTGTTGGGTTAGGACGCTGAGCCTGTCGATCAGAAGGTCGGCAGTTTGGTGGATCAAATCCCGAGTGCCTCGTAGCAGAGTGAGCGCCTGTTACTCGTCCCAGCTTCTGCCAACCTAGCAGTTGGAAAGCACGTAAAAATGCAAGTAGAAAAATACGGACCACTACGGTGGGAAGGTAACAGCGCTCCGTGCGCCTTTGGCATCTAGTCATGCCAGCCACATGACCATGGAGACGTCCTCAGACAAGCGCTGGCTCTTCGGCTTTGAAACAGAGATGAGCACCGGCCCCTAGAGTCTGAAACGACTAGCACGCATGTGCGGGGGAACCTTTACCTTTTTACCTTGGAGCTGTCTATATTCTTACTGGCTGCCTCAATTGTTGGCTACTTCCCCATCCGTTCACTCTGTGATTTGCAATGGAACATAGAATAGTAAAGCCTTGGCTTGGGTCCGGGATATTTGAGGGAACACCTGCTGCCAGCATCAAGTTCCCTTCGTCCAGTGCGCTCCCACAGGGAGGGTCTTCTCAGGGTGCCGCCGGTAAAAGATTGCCGGCGGATAACACCCAGGGGGAGGGCCTTCTCTGTGGGTGCGCCTGCCCTCTGGAACCAGCTGCGCGTGGAGCTTAGGACTGCCCCCGACCTTCGTTCTTTTCGCCGGGACCTGAAGACCTGGCTCTTTGAGCTCTCCGGCCCAGGCTGAGAATTTTTAACTGGGGTTTTTATATTTTTTAGGGGTGATTTAATCTTTTTTAATTGTTTTTAACTTTTGTATAGGTTTGGTTTTAAATACCCTATAAACCGCCCTGAGTCCTTCGGGAAAGGGCGATATATAAATCTAATAAAATAAATAAAATAAAATAAATAAAGAAGTAGGATTGGAAGTGTCCGTGGAGGTCTTCTAGTCTAACCTCTTACTCTTCTTAAAAACCTTCAGTGATGGAGCACCCACAATTTCTGGAGGCAAGCCGTTCCACTGGTTGATGGGTCTAACTGAAATTTCTCCTTAGTTCTAGGCTGCTTCTCTCCTTGATTAGTTCTCGTCCTGCCTTCAGGTGCTTGGAGGATAGGCTGACCGTCTCTTCTTTGTGTCAGCCCCTCAAAGACTGGAATGCTGTTATCTTGTCAGCCCTAGCCCTTCATTAGACTAAACACACACACACACACACACACACACACACACACACATACACATATACAAAATACAGTCTCCAATTTGGTGGGCTCTTATGAAGATCTTAAAGAAAATGACTTGCAGAGCAAAATGAGAGCCAAAGAGAGCAAATATAAATGCACCCTTTGGAACACAAGACACAACTCTTGGAGAGGTTGTGCTATCTGGGAGGCTGTACAATGCTACAGATGTGTTCCGTGTTATAAACAAAAGAACACATTGCCCCGGGAGCCTATCTCCTAATGCCAGAATCTGGTGGCCTTCCACACTGCTGGGCCCCAAGACGTATCTGGCATAATACATAGCTTAATCTCTTCAACCACCTGCTTCCTCAACCCGCTTCCCCCTCTAATCCCTGATCCCTCAAACATTTGGGTGAGACCTGAGCTTTCCTGCCCTTGGGTTGGAAGAAAAAAACAAATATTTCCTCCTTTCCCCCCCCCTCAACACACACACACACACACACACAACCTGAACAATTTACAGATGGGTTTTCCTCATTGCTGCCCGTGGGGAAAATAATCACTGTTGTTTTGCAAAGGCTTTCCAGCTGCAGCTGTTTCAGTTTAAGGGGGAAGCAAACCAACAGATGATGGATACCTTGGTGCACTTGGAAAAACTCTCCACTTTGGAGAGAGGGGTGAGGATTAGGGGAGGGTTTCAAATGTTTGATGCCTGCAAAGTCTCCGTTAGAGAGGGGAGAGCAAGCCCAAGGCCACCTTTCCTGTTGACCCTTTGGGAAAGGCTTTGCTTAGAATGCTCACAGATCTAACGGAGGACATCTTCATTGCACCGATGGTCCAACCTGCACCCCATGGTGGGAGTTTGGGAAGATAGAGCTGATGGGGTTTGGGCGGAGAATGGTGTCTACGCCTAGGACAAGTAAATACGGAGAGGGGAAAGTGCAGTGGTGTCCACTGAGAAAGGTAAAAAAAAATTATCAAGATGGAGACCACCACCTTGACATCAAAGCTCCACCATTTTTACGTGCATTCTGATAGCTGCAAAAAAAAAAAGGACCAGGATTTTTAATGCATGGAAACTGTGATCATTTTGACCCCTTTAAAGACACCCCTGGAAAGGTGAGGCTAACAGGTTGGGGGAACCTGGCATCCCTTTGATTCTCCGTTGAAGATCACCAGGCTAAAGTTGATGAAGGTGCATTTCCACCAACAGTCTATTTGAGACCTTTTGAAGCAAAGGTAGATCCAACAATGGGGGGAAAAAGGCAATCTTGAATGGTAAAAGGTAAAGGTAAAGGTTCCCCTGCACGTGCGTGCTAGTCGTTTCCAGCTCTAGGGGACGGTGCTCATCTCCGTTTCAAAGCCGAAGAGCCAGCGCTTGTCCGAGGACGTCTCCGTGGTCATGTGGCCGGCATGACTAGACGCCAAAGGCGCACTGAACGCTGTTACCTTCCCACCGGAGTGGTCCCTATTTTTCTACTTGCATTTTTACGTGCTTTCGAACTGCTAGGTTGGCAGAAGCTGGGACGAGTAACAGGCGCTCACTCTGTTACGCGGCACTCGAGATTCGACCTGCCAAACTGCCAACCTTCTGATCGACAAGCTCAGCGTCCTAACCCACTGAGCCACCGCATCCCTTAATCTTGAATGGGGTGGGGGATAATTTGAAGAGGAAAGAAAGACTTGGGTTTGACTAGTCTAATGAAAAGAAGAAATAGGTGAGACATGATAGCAGTATTCCAGTATTTGAGGGGCTGCCAGCAAGAAGAGGGGGTCAGGTTATTCTCCAAAGCACCAGAGGGAAGGACGAGAAACAATGGTTGGAAACTAATCAAAGAGAGAAGCAATCTGGAATTAAGGAGAAAGTTCCTGACAGTGAAGACAATTAACCAGTCGAACAGTTTGCCTCCAGAAATCATGGACACCCCAGCACTAGAAGTTTTTAAGAAGAGGCTAGACAGTCACAGGGACACGGTGGCTCAGTGGGTTAGGACGCTGAGCTTGTCGATCAGAAGGTCGGCAGTTTGGCAGGTCGAATCTCGAGTGCCGCGTAACAGAGTGAGCACCTGTTACGCGTCCCAGCTTCTGCCAACCTAGCAGTTTGAAAGCACGTAAAAATGCAAGTAGAAATATAGGGACCACTCCGGTGGGAAGGTAACAGCATTCCGTGCGCCTTGGGCGTCTAGTCATGCCGGCCACATGACCACGGAGACGTCCTCGGACAAGCGCTGGCTCTTCGGCTTTGAAACGGAGATGAGCACCGGCCCCTAGAGTCGGAAACGACTAGCACGCATGTGCGGGGGAACCTTTACCTTACCTTTGGACAGTCACTTGTCTGAGATGGTATGGGTCCTCCTGATTGAGCAGGGGGCTGGACTGGAAGACCTCCAAAATCTCTTCCAGCTCTATTCTATTCTAATTGTCAGAAAGAGCACTCTTGCAATTTGCTTCTGATCTATGCAATTCTGAGCAAAAACAAATGGCCCGGATTTGATTTAGGTGACGCTGCCATCTGCTCTGAAGATGCTCATCCTCCTCTATTGCAGTGCCTGTTCACAGCTGGAAGCCTTGCAGTTGCCTTCACACAACAGCACTTAATTGAGCCCCTAAATCATCCTGGCCTGCTAGATCCAATCATAGGCTAACCAAATGGGCTGAGTTCACACCAGAGATTAAATAAATTAGAGAAGAAAACGTAGCTGGTTTGGGGGAACCACACACCTCATCTCCGTATGCACCTTGTGGGAATAATAGAGACGTTGTGTTGCAAGGCTAAGTACAATTGCAGAGAAAAGGGAGAAATCCTACATTCTAGACCAGGGGTGTCAAACCGGTGGCCCATGAGCTGGATGCGTCATGCGCAGGACATGCCTGCTCCGGCTCCCCAAAGGCAAAAAACGTGATGATACGTCACGCGCGCAATCAAGTTTGACACCATGTTCTAGATCAATGTACATAAAATGGACAAAACCCTGACTTATTTTACAGGTTATGGGTGGTCTTCAACTTATAACCTTCTTTTAGTGGCAGCACTGAAAAAAAAGTGACTTATCATCAATCCTTGCATCCTTATGACCCCCTCCCCCCATGATCACATCATCAAAATATGAGCATTTGGCAACTGGCATGTATTTATGACAGTTGAAGCATCCCAGGGTCCTGTGATCACCATTTCCAACCATCCCAGCTGGCTTCTGACAAGCAAAGTCAATGGGAGAAGCAAGATTCGATTAATGACTGCTTATTTTACTAAACTGTGACCAAAAAGGGCTTAAACTCAGGCATGACTCACTAAACTAGAGGCTAAAACAATTGAAAAACAGTTGCAGGAACTGGGCCTGGCTAGTCTAGTGAAGACTAGACTACTGTATTCTATTCTATTCTATTCTATTCTATTCTATTCTATTCTATTCTATTCTATTCTATTCTATTCTATTCTACAATCTTTCTATTCTATTCTATTCTATTCTATTCTATCCTATTCTATTCTACAATCTTTCTATTCTATTCTATTCTTCTATTCTATTCTATTCTATTCTATTCTATTCTACAATCTTTCTATTTATTCTATTCTATTCTATTCTATTCTATTCTATTCTATTCTTCTATTCTATTCTATTCTATTCTATTCTATTCTATTCTATTCTACAATCTTTCTATTCTATTCTATTCTATTCTATTCTATTCTATTCTATTCTATTCTATTCTATTCTACAATCTTTCTATTCTATTCTATTCTACAATCTTTCTATTCTATTCTATTCTATTCTATTCTATTCTATTCTATTCTATTCTATTCTATTCTATTCTTCTATTCTATTCTACAATCTTTCTATTCTATTCTATTCTATCCTATTCTATTCTACAATCTTTCTATTCTATTCTATTCTATTCTTCTATTCTATTCTATTCTTCTATTCTATTCTATTCTATTCTATTCTATTCTACAATCTTTCTATTCTATTCTATTCTATTCTATTCTTCTATTCTATTCTATTCTATTCTATTCTATTCTATTCTATTCTATTCTATTCTATTCTATTCTGTTCTACAATCTTTCTATTCTATTCTATTCTATCCTATTCTATTCTACAATCTTTCTATTCTATTCTATTCTATTCTATTCTATTCCTATTCTATTCTATTCTATTCTATTCTATTCTATTCTATTCTATTCTATTCTATTCTATTCTACAATCTTTCTATTCTATTCTATTCTATTCCTATTCTATTCTATTCTATTCTATTTTACCAACCGCCTTGCTCAACAACAGAAATTCTGGCCCAAACTTGCAGCTGTAAGTTGAGGACTTCCCATATGCTTCCTTGCATGATGGCATTCTGCTAAGACCAAGGTAACCAAGACTTTTGGGGTGAAGATCTCAAGAGAGCTCAAGACTCTGCTAAAAGTCTTGTTTTAGCTCTCTTGAGATCTTCATTCAAAAAGTCTTGGTCACCTTCATCTATATTTGGAAAGGTTTCGGAGTGAAAATATAAAATCCATATTGGCATCTTGAAAGTATCATTTAACTGCCCATACAGTCTGAAGGTTTGCCCCGAGGCACCAAGAGCTTTAGGAGAGTTATAAAAAGTTCCTGGAACTGCAACATATTATCATAGCAGTATAAAATAAATCAGTGATCTGTATGTCAGCTATAAGCCAGCCAGGAACCTGGCAAACAAAAGACAGGGGAGAATGCTAGGATAATTCTAACAACTTCTTCTGCATCTTATCAATGTCTCCACCACTGGTGGCCTGGATTTCATACTAACAACTTATTTTCAGGACTTATGACAGACACAGGTTTTATCTGCAGATGCTTAGTGAATTTGTTCGTTTCCACCAATGGATATGGATTTTTGGAAAATTAACTGGGTCATTGAATCCCATTGCCTTGGTTAAAACCCTATTTGCTTCCCTCACCCTCAAGAGAGATGCTCCTTAGGGGTGGCATGCATTCCAATATCTAAGG
Source organism: Vipera berus (assembly GCF_964194415.1). Lineage (NCBI taxonomy): Eukaryota > Metazoa > Chordata > Lepidosauria > Squamata > Viperidae > Vipera > Vipera berus. The sequence goes on along the minus strand of NC_138217.1, from coordinate 5,877,045 downwards.
GGCTGCCACAAAGAAGAGTTGGTCAACCTAATCTCCAAAACACCAGAAAGCAGGACAAGAAACAATGGATGGAAACTAATCCAGAAGAGAAGCAACCTGGAATTAAGGAGAAACTTCCTAACAGTGAGGTCAATTAACCAGTGGAACGACTTGCCACCAGACGTTGTGGGTGCTCCATCACTGGAGGTTTTTAAGAAGAGATTGGACAACATTTTGTCTGGAATGGTATAGGTTTTCTTGCTTGAGCAAGGGTTTGGACTAGAAGACCTCCAAGGTCCCTTCCAACTCATTTATTCTTTTATTTTGTTTCTCAACCTTGACAAGGTTAAGAATTCTGGAAGTCCACCCATCTAAAACTTCTTGAGGTTGAAAAAACACTGGGTTGTAAGGTATATATATATATATAAACAACTTCACTCTTTCACTCATTAGTACTTTGAGTATTGCCTTCACAGTACTTTGAGTATGGCCATCACTAACACAATGGCTACTTTGACAGAAGACTCCTAGCATTGTCTCCAACTTTCAAATGTCCCCAGTGACCCACCAAGGCTGCAGATTCCAACCATCTCAGATCTTGAATGCACTTGCAGTAAGGCAGTTCTTCTAGTGAGAATGTTGATCCTGTCATATATACTTCCCATACAAAATATAGATTACATCAAGCTAGACACTTTTTAGATAAACTGCACCAGACTTGCTATGCCATCCTGATAATGTCCAGAATGAAATATCTCCCTCTTCCGATCATCTAAGACAGAATGAATCTGAACCAGACTACAGATAGGACCCAATAGCCAATTTCTGCATTTACTACTTGAAGGCTTGGTAAAGGTAAAGGTAAAGGTAAAGGTTCCCCCGCACAGGCGTGCTAGTTGTTTCCGACTCTAGGGGCCGGTGCTCATCTCTGTTTCAAAGCCGAAGAGCCAGCACTTGTCCGAGGACATCTCCGTGGTCATGTGGCCGGCATGACTAGACGCCAAAGGCGCACGGAACGCTGTTACCTTCCCACCGGAGTGGTCCCTATTTTCCTACTTGCATTTTAATGTGCTTTCGAACTGCTAGGTTGGCAGAAGCTGGGACGAGTAACAGGCGCTCACTCTGCTACGCGGCACTCAGGATTCGACCCGCCAAACTGCCAACCTTCTGATTGACAAGCTCAGCGTCCTAACCCACTGAGCCACCGCATCCCTTAAGAAGGCTTGGTAGGAAACATCAATTAAATTGAGTTGAAAGGACATATTTGATGGGAATGTAATTCCTCTAAAGATCACTGATGGAGTTTGGCATTATTTAGCATTAGGCTGGAGTGATCCAGCAGTTGTCAGAGATTCTGGGCCTTTTGTAAAGTTTCGAGAAGAAGCTTCAAATTCATGGTGGCATCTGCGTCAGGATAGAATAATAGAATAATAAAGTTGGAAAAGACCTTGGAGGCTTGTGGTCTATTCCTCTGCTCAAGCAGGAGACCCTAGACCAGGGGTAAGCAACCTTGGCTCTTTTATGACTCATGGACTTCAACTCCCAGAATTCCTGAGCCAGCTATGCTGAGCAGAAAAGGAGAGGTTTCCAACCTGAGCCATGCTGGTTCAGGAATTCTGGGAGTTGAAGTCCACGACTCATAAAAGAGCCAAGGTTGCCTACCCATGCCCTAGACCAGGGGTAGGCAACCTCGGCTCCTTTATGACTCATGGACTTCAACTCCCAGAATTCCTGAGTCAACATAGCTGACTCAGGAATTCTGGGAGTTGAAGTCCATGAGTCATAAAAGAGCCGAGGTTGCCTACCCCTACCCTAGACCATTTCAGACAAAGGGCTGTCCAGTCTCTTCTTAAAAGCCTCCAATGATGGAGCAGCCACAACTTCAGAAGGCAAGTTGATTCATTGTTCTCCCTGTTGGGAAATGGTCTCTCTCAGTTCTCTTCTTGATTAGTTTCCATCCCTTGTTTCTTGTCTTGCCTTCTGGTGCTTTGTAGAATTAGGTTGTCCCCCTCCTCTCTGTGACAGCCCCTCAAATGTTGGAAGGCTGCTATTATGTCTGCCCTGGTCCTTCTTTCTACTAGACTAGCCATGCCCAGTTCCTGCAACTGTTCTTCATATGTTTTAGCCTCTAGTCCCACAATCATCTTTGTTGCTCTTCTCTGCAGTTTTTCTAGAGTCTCTACATCTTTTTTTGTATCGTGGTGACCAAAACTGGATGCGGTATTCCAAGTGCAGTCTTACTATATGAATGATAAAATTACTCATGGGTGGAAGTAAGAAAACCACACAGAGAAAACTGTGCAAAGACTGCCTCAAATTCTTGGCTATTGGTTGGCTTTGTCCTTCAAGCCTTTTGGCGTATTTAAGAAGCTTGCTTTGTTTGAAGAATCTCATATAAGTTGTTCTGATGGATGAAATCGTCTCAAGAACAAGCCATAACCAGGCCCAAAGTCTCAATGGTTATCATTCCAGGTTGGACAAAGGAAAGTGCTTTTTCACGGCTAGCAACTGTGTCTAAGGGTTGGTGGTGGTGGAAACATCAAGGCCTATTCAAACATGATCTGTTTGCGATTCTGCAATTTTCCCATAACCTTTTCAAGTGAACATATAAGTATTTGCAGTGCAGGCTGTGAAAAGTTTTTTGAAGGACCCTTCAGTTTCACACAAAAGGACACTGGAGTACACTTTCCACACATTTCTGCAAAGAACTGAACAGGTTTCTGCTCGCACAGCCAAATAGGCCATCTAATATGAGATCAGGCTGTTAGCAGAATAAGGAGCAGACTGGAACTGTTATGACACACACACACCCCACAACCTTCCCCAAATTGCTTCTAACTCTTTAGATGGAGTGAGTCAAGGGGAGAAAGAGATAGAAACATTGTTTATTCGAAACCGAAGTTGAATTTGATACTCAGCAGCGGCTAGAATTCTTCCATGATGGCTTCTTGGCTTTTTGTGCATTAAATTGTTGATCAGAAGTTCTTGGACACTGGGATACCACTTTACCTAGTTTCAGGTTGGTCTTCTAGTCCAGCCCCCCCGCTTAAGCAGGAGAACCTACACCATCTCAGACAAGTGATTGTCTAGTCTTTTCTTAAAGATCTCCAGTGATGTAGCGCCCATGATTTCTGGAGGGAAAGTTGTTCCACTGGTTTATTGTCCTCACTGTTAGGAAGTTCCTCCTTAATTCCAGGTTGCTTCTCTCTTTGATCATCTGCCAACCATTGTTTCTTGTCCTTCCCTCTGGTGCTCTGGTGAACAACCTGGCCCCCTCTGCCTTGTGGCAGCCCCTCAGGTACTGGAACACTGCTATCATTTCTCCCCGATTTCTTATTTTCTTTAGACTAGCCAAACTGAAATCCCGCAGTTGTCCTTCATATGTTTTAGCCTCCAGGCCTCGGATCATCTTAATTGCTCTTCTCTGAACTGCTCCATTTAACTTTATCCGGTTAGAGTGATTTTCTGTCCATGTACCGGTATTTTTTTTTTTTTACAGAATTGGTCAAAATCAGCCATGGCTTGGTGCTTTGTTAGAGGCAGAAGACTTTGCTGTTCTGCAGTTCACAAAACTGTGCTTGCTATCCTCATACTAAATACAGCTGCCTGGGTCCGGCTGACATATACCCATCCTTAAATGCAATTTCATCATGCTATATTCCTGATTTTCTGCAACCGGGATGCTTATTGTCCAAAACTGGCAGGCTTCACACGAGCAATAAATCACAACCACTTAATCCTTAATTCAAGAGTTGGCATGACTGGAGAGAAGAGTCACAGACACCATTAGGCTAGCTTAGACTTCAAGAAGGATCCATTACCTAATCTTGAACAAAGGAAACACATTAAGAAGACAGCCTCTCTCCTAAAAAAGAGAGAGGTGTAGGTGTTGAAGAACGGGTCGTGTCTTTGATCATTCCAGCTTGAAATTATTTCATTCTTCCTCATCTTCAGTTCATACTAAAGATGCTTGTCGCTCAAGCTTTGGGCAGCACCGAATGGAGGGCTGTCTACTTCAATTGCTGGTCTGTATATTTGGGGTTTTAACTGTGTATATTGAGGAGGAGGAGGAGGAGGAGGAGGAGGAGGAGGAGGAGGAGAACTGTTGGGTCCTTGATGCTATCCTAGCTTGGTTGTTTTCTTGCCGTTTCATGACCCAACTAGATAACATCATGAGTTTGGTGGTTTTCTTGCAGATCTTTCATTACCAAACAAGGTCACAACATCAGTGCTAGTAAAGGAATACGTTCAGCCATGTTGCTTTCTCCAAAGATGAATGAGCCTTCAATTCCAGAAGAAACTGGAGAAATCTGTCACACACGAAAAGTCTTCCTTACATGTTAAAATTTGGCCAGCAAACTGACGAATATTTCCCCCCCCCGCAAACTACATAAACAACCCTCGTCCATCTTGCAAATGACACAATACGTGTACTTCTCCCCTTCTCTCATTTAGACATGTCGTTCAGGCTCTTATACAAGTTGCCTGATATATTACAGACTTGGGTTAGGTCATTTGTTTTTCAGTTGGACTCACGTTGCTGGAGGAACAGCTTTTGACAATCCTTCACGTCCATTAACTTCAGGAATATACTTGCATCCACTGACAAAGCTCTTGTTTTCCTTTACCAGGTTTATCAAAGTACACCATACAGGTGGGTCCTTGACTTACAAACACAACTGAGCCCCAAATTTCTCTTGCTAAGCAGGATGGCTGCTTTTAAGTGAGTGGCGCCCCATCTTACAACCTTCCTTAATGTGGTTGTGAAGTGAATCACTACAATTGTTAAGTGAAGACGGCTTCCCTATTGACTTTGCTTGTCAGAAGGTCACAAAAGGGGATCGCATGACCTGAGGAGGAGGAGGAAGAGGAAGAGGAAGAGGAGGAGGAGGAAGGGGAAGGAGGAGGAGGAGAGGAAGGAGAAGAAGCAGAAGGAGGAGGAGGAGGAGGAGAAGGAGAAGGAGGAGGAGGAGAAGAAGAAGAAGAAGAAGAAGAAGAAGAAGAAGAAGAAGAAGAAGAAGAAGAAGAAGAAGAAGAAGAAGAAGAAGAAGAGGAGGAGGAGGAGGAGGAGGAGGAGGAGGAGGAGGAGGAGGAGGAGGAGGAGGGGGGGGAAGAGAAGGGGAATCAGCTATCAACTTTATTTCCAATAATTGCCCCTAGTTCAAACATACAGTATATAGATAGAAACAGGCCAACATAAACTCCACAGGGATTTTTAGAAAAACAGCTCTATGTTTTGTTCATACTAAGAGAAAAAGGCTAACTTAAATTAGGATCATACCAGGAGGCTAAACGTAATAATTGACAGCTGGTGTCTGATAAATGGGCATTTTGCGAGTTGTGACACCTACGATGACAGCTGTTTTACGGATCCTTCAGCCCCCTGGCCGTCATTTTGTGAGGACCACCCCAGCATATTTTGGGGAATTTCAAACCTACCCTCTGGATCACAAAATTGCCTCTACGTTTGCAACCAGTGGAATCATGTGGCGAGATGCATTCCCATCATTTACAATCCACATTCATCTCTCGCTCCTGGCATTCTCTCCTCTGAAATATGACTAATAAATTATGTCTCAAGATAAAAGTTGGATTAGGAAGCTTCCCCTGCAAAATCGAGAAGTTATTGATTACAAGTGCTCCCTTTTATTACACGGAGAGCAATTCTGCAAGAGGCTGACTTGTGGATGGAAAAACAGGATGACTGATTTATAAGCGCCGCTGACTTCATTCGTAATTTAAGCAGACCCGTGTTGACTTTGGAAAGCTAGACACTCACTGGTGCAGCAACTTTTATTTTTAATTAATTTTGGTGGAAGATTCTTTTTTTTTACAGAGTAGAAACAGGACAAATTTAAAGAAAGGGGGGAAATGTAGAGAAGAAAGAAAGAAAGAATAGAATAGAGCTGGAAGGGAGGTCTTCTAGTCCAGCCCCCCCACTCAAGTAGGAGAACCTATATCATTTCAGACAAGGGACTGTTTAGTCTCTTCTTAAGAATCTCCAGGGATGGAGAGCCCACGATTTCTGGTGGCAAGCCATTCCACTGGTTGATTGTCCTCACTGTCAGGAAGTTTCTCCTTAGCTCCAGGTTGCTTCTCTCTTTGGTCATGGACAGAAAGAAAGAAAGAAAGAAAGAAAGAAAGAAAGAAAGAAAGAAAGAAAGAAAGAAAGAAAGAAAGAAAGAGAAGAAAGAAAGAAAGGAAGGAAGGAAGGAAGGAAGGAAGGAAGGAAGGAAGGAAGGAAGGAAGGAAGGAAGGAAGGAAGGAAGGAAGGAAGAAAGAAAGAAAGAAAGAAAGAAAGAAAGAAAGAAAGAGAAAAGAGAAAAAAGAACCAGCTTTTGATCTTTACAACAGTAATACATGCATTTCTGTTTTATCCTATCATTCTAAACTTGTATTATGGCTTCCTTCGTTCAATATTCTACCCTTTCTAATCTTTAAAGTCATAAATCACAATTTCATTTTTTCCGTTTTCAGGAAAAAAAAACCATGCAGGGCTTCCAGTTACTAACACAATGCAGCAGCTTTTTAAAATTACACACTCGTCGCTATAGCCCTGCAGGCTTCATTCCAACTTCCTTCCTCGCAAGTTGCATTCTTTGTGGAGAGCATGTAATATAATAGAGGGGTATATTTTTGAGAGAATAGAATAGAATAGAATAGAATAGAATAGAATAGAATAGAATAGAATAGAATAGAATAGAATAGAATAGAATAGAATAGAATAGAATAGAATAGAATAGAACAGAACAGAACAGAACAGAATAGAATAGAATCTTTATTGGGAATAGAATAGAATAGAATAGAATAGAATAGAATAGAATAGAATAGAATAGAATAGAATAGAATAGAATAGAATAGAATAGAATAGAATAGAATAGAATAGAACAGAACAGAATAGAATAGAATCTTTATTGGGAATAGAATAGAATAGAATAGAATAGAATAGAATAGAATAGAATAGAATAGAATAGAATAGAATAGAATAGAATAGAATAGAATAGAATAGAATAGAATAGAATAGAATAGAATAGAATAGAATAGAATAGAAGCTGGAAGGGACCTTGGAGGTCTTGTAGTCCAACCCTCTGCTCAGGCAAGAGATCCTATAGTATTTCAGACAACTGGCTGTCAAATCTCTATTAAAAGCCTCCAGTGATGGAGCACCCACAACTTCTGGGGGGAAAATGTTCCACTGATTAAGCGTTCTCACGATTGGGAAATTCCTCCTTAGTTCTAGGTTGCTTCTCTGGTTGATGAGTTTCCATCCGTTGCTTCTTGTCCTGCCTTCAGGCGCTTTGGAGAATAGCTTGACTCCCTCTTCTTTGGGGCAGCCCCTGAGAGATTGGAAGACTGCTATCATGTCACCCTTGTCCTTCTTTTCTCTAGACTGGCCATACCCAATTCCTGTAACTATTCTTCATATGTTTGGGGTTCCAGTCCCCTAATCATCTTTGTGGCTCTTCTCTACTACATCACTAACCTCAGTGCAATGATCTGTGGAAATCTCTTGGGAGACAGGGAGAAAGAAGAATCGCAACCAAGGCAATGGACAGATAAGAGACATTCTTATCAACCCACAGAAGGGAAACGGTTGTTGTTGTTGTTGTTGTTGTATTATCAGAGGGGACTCTACCTAGCACCCTTGAAGCAAAGGCCAGTGAGGGGAGAGATGCATTCAGACTTGCAAGTTTCTGCTAATGTTTCCTTACCATAAAGACACTGCTCATATTCTTGGATGTGCTTCTTGCTCGGACTACCTCAAAGGGCTGGCAAGTCCCCCCCCCACAAAAAAAACCCTCTAGGAAACTGCTCTGAAGGAAGAGAAGAGAGATGGGTCCTTCACTTACAACCGCAATCAAACCCAGAATTTCTCTTGCTGAGCAAGGCAATTGTTAAATGAGTCTTGCCCCATTTAAGGACCTTTATTGCCGCCGTTCTGAAGTGAATCGCTGCAGTTGTTAAGTTAGTAACACAATCGTCAAGTGATTCTGGCTTCCCCCGTTGACTTTGCTTGTCAAAAGTTCGCAAAAGGGGTTCACATGACCCTGGGATGCTGCAGCCGTCATAAACACGAGTCAGTTGCTGAGCATCTGAATTTTGATTTTGACCCACGGGGAGGCTGCAACGGCCTTAAGTGCGGAAAACGGTCATAAGTCACTTTTTCCAGTGCCGTTGTAACTTTGAGCGTAACTTTGAAAGTACAACGTGGTAAGCGGAAGGACTACCTGTCTCCACAGCTCCCTATGCTGAGCATATTCAGAAACAACTATGATTTTACTGGCTGCCCATGAAAGCACAAGGTTTCTTTACTCACCAGGAGGCTCATAAGTAATCAGTCCAAGAGAAAAATCCTATTTCAAAGTGTGAAGAACTGTCACTGTTACACACACAAACACACACACACACACATGTTCCTTAAAAATACACTGTCCTGTTCATTGCAGGGACAATTAAAGATGCTGCCTAGTTGGCAATTTTGAAAAGAGAGTTGGTTGTGAATTTGCAACAAGATCTCAGCATCCATCTGACCTTGTTTGATCTCAAAACAAGCTCAGTGGAGTGAGATGGAGACGGTTCTCTCTCTCTCTCGTGCTAGAGAGCAAAACGGTTAGGAGATGCTGATTTCCCCTCACAAAGAGATATATCCATATTGCAGATCATCTGGGGAATAGAGACAGAGAGAGGAGATAAAATTTTGCAGCAGAAACCTTTTGACCGCAATGTTGGAATTGCCCAATCCATCAAAGTCCTGCAGACCTCCTTGGAGAACACAAATTATTTGCTGATGTGGGCCTGAAACTCTGAATGGGGAAGGAAGGAAGGAAGGAAGGAAGGAAGGAAGGAAGGAAGGAAGGAAGGAAGGAAGGAAGGAAGGGAGGGAGGGAGGGAGGGAGGGAGGGAGGGAGGGAGGGAGGGAGGGAGGGAGGAGAAGGGGAAGGGGAAGGGGAAGGGGAAGGGGAAGGGGAAGGGAAGAGATGGAAAGGAGAGGAAAGATGGGAAAGGAGAAGGGGGAGGGAAGGAGGGAGGGAGGGAGGGAGGGAGGGAGAGAAGGGAGGAAGGAAGGAAGGAAGGAAGGAAGGAAGGAAGGAAGGAAGGAAGGAAGGAAGGAAGGAAGGAAGGAAGGAAGGAAAATTAAGTGAAACAGGCAAGCAACATTTGATTGGGCCACAATCCTCTCTAGGGAAAAACAAAGGACAACTTGCAAAGGACAAGTGTGCAAACTGAATCATGCACAGCCCTCGGAAATCAGATCTTGTCAGGATTCACTTAGAAGTTGATAAACCCACATTATTGCTCCAGCTTCTCCGCGGAGTTGATCAGCTCTGCAAATATTGACACAGCGCTGCCTTCTGCTCAGAATATATATATATATATTTCCGCAGAAAGGAATTGCTGTATATAGAGATGACTTCGCCAAGCAGATACAAGCGGGCGCCACCTTTGCTGAAGCTGGGAGAGGCAGTTGGTCTAAGACCAAAAGTTGGCAATATGGCCCCTCAAGGCCCCTGACTTGGGGGAAAAGAGGGGAAACAAACTCCGTCAACTGCAAAGACGCTTTGCTTTCAAGACAGAAAAAAAAACTTTCTTGACAGAATAAAAACTCTTCGCTTCCAGAAAAGCTGTGGCTAAAAGTTAAAAAAGAAAGAAAGAAAGAATCGGAAACCCCTTGGCTAGGGAAAGCTTTAATTACTGAGGCAATGTTGGCGTGACAGAAACATCTCCCTCAGTTCCATGTGGCTGCAGGCAGCTGAGAGATTTATTTTTATAAGGACTGTTAATGCTCCTTATATTTTAAGTCCATCTGGATGCCCTTTTTTTTCTCCTTTTACCTGTCAAATTTCTCTTTACAGGTGGGGGAGACGCAGTGCCCCATTTTCTTCCATGAGAATGTAGACAGGATTTATTATTTATTCATCAAAGCTGTCAAGCAATAAGATTCTATTAGGCTAATAAAGGACTTTTTAGGTAAACAATGCCTCAGAGTCACTTGAAAAGCCGTCGGAAACTTGACAAAAGCAGCCTTCTGGTGAGCGGCTTTAGGCTGGATTCGTGCATCACCATAAGCCGGGAGATACAACCTGGTTTGCTTTCGGGTGTGCCGTGATGTAGCTCTGCTAGTCAGACCCAGTTTTTCTCCTAGCCCTGCCTATGAATTTTGGGGGGAGGGGGGTGCAGAGCCCCCATGACAGAGTTTAGGGGTGCCCCCAGGGTAAGAAAGAAAGGTTGCATGCGGTGTCAAAAAGAATGATTGGCCATGTTTATTTAAGGGGTCCAAGGGTCCTTCATAATGACTTCCAGAACGAATCAGGAATCCTGCTGCAATCAGGCTGCATGCGAGAAGAAATAAAATGCCAGAGTTTGTGGAAAGTAATGGATGATGTCTCCTGTCTTCTCAGGCGGAAGAAGCTTCCATGGTGCCTGAAAATTTGGCAACTGAACCTGAGACCGTCTCTGTCCCACTGGACCAGATCCATCCCCAGCCTTTACCTGGCTCACATTGTCTAGTACAGAGGTAGGCAACCTTGGCTCTTTTACGACTCGTGGACTTCAACTCCCAGAATTCCTGAGCCAGCCATGCTGAGGGAAAAGCTAAGTTTCCAAGCTAAGCCATGCTGGCTCAGGAATTCTGGGAGTTGAAGTCCACGAGTCATAAAAGAGCCAAGGTTGCCTACCCCTGGTCTACTAGTTCAACCTTCAACGGTTCCCCATTCTTGCAGGAAGTTTCAAGCTTGTGGCTTCTGCACACAATGCCAAGTGCCCCCAACTGACAATAACAATATTTCAGACTTGGACGGGACCTTGGAGGTCTTCTACTGGGGGCCAACCCCCTGCTCAAGCAGGAGACCCTATACCAGGGGTAGGCAACCTCGGCTCTTTTATGACTCATGGACTTCAACTCCCAGAATTCCTGAGCCGGCTGGCTCAGGAATTCTGGGAGTTGAAGTCCATGAGTCATAAAAGAGCCGAGGTTGCCTACCCCTGCCCTATACTATCCCAGACAAATGGCTGTCCAGTTTCTTCTTGACAACCTCCAGCAATGGAGCTCCCACAACTTCTGAAGGCAAGCCGTTCCACTGGTTAATTGTTTCCTTAGTTCCAGGTTGCTTCTCTCCTTGATTGGTTTCCATCCATTGGTTCTTGTTGTGCCTTCTGGTGGTTTAGAATAGAATAGAGCTGGAAGGGACCTTGGAGGGCTTCTAGTCCAGCCCCCTGATCGAGCAGGAGAACCTATACCATTTCAGACAACGACTGTCTAGTGTCTTGTTAAAAATCTCTAGTGATGGAGCGCCCACGATTTCTGGAGGCAAGCTGTTCCACTGGTTAATTGTCCTCACTGTTAGGAGGTTTCTCCTTAATTCCAGGTTGCTTCTCTCTTTGGTCAGTTTCCAACCATTGTTTCTCGTTCTTCCCTTTGCTGCTTTGGAGACCCCCTCTTCTTTGTGGCAACCCCTCAAATACTGGAAGACTGCTATCATGTCTCCCCTATTTCTTCTTTTCTTTAGACTAGCCAAACCCAAGTCCTGCAGCCCTTCTTCATATGTTTTAGTCTCCAGGCCTTTGATCATTTTAGTTGCTCTTCTCTGAACTTTTTCCAAGTTCCCTTTGGAGAATAGGATGACCCCCTCTTCTCTGTGGCAGCCCCTCAGATATTGGAACCTTTTTATCATGCCAATCCGATTCCTTCTTTTCATTAAAAAGGAACCAGGGAGAAACTTTCCCAGTCATCAGCCGAAGTGCTACTTCTTTAAAAATGGCATAATGTGGAATGAGAAAGAAGATGAAGAGGTAGGATTGCCAGTTCAGCAGAAAAAAAACCCTATACTTAGATAAGGCAGGAATGGGGTCAGACAAAGGACGGTGGTTTGGAACCCATCTGAATGATTATTTCTACTGTTTTCAGAGGGTCAACAAATCAAGAGTGGTGTTAGACTAATGAGGAATGACATTTAGAAGCAGGACTCTGAAGCTGGGCTTTGCCCCAGAGGCATAGATACTCAAGGAATTCATAGCACCCAGCCTCTGCCAAACCTAAACCGCCTTCCCTTCCAGACCTGCTGGAAAGTAGTCTATCTAGGCTACTGAACTGATCTTTAATCAAGAGGGGAAAGAAAGAAAGAAAGAAAGAAAGAAAGAAAGAAAGAAAGAAAGAAAGAAAGAAAGAAAGAAAGAAAGAAAGAAAGAAAGGAAGGAAGGAAGGAAGGAAGGAAGGAAGGAAGGAAGGAAGGAAGGAAGGAAGGAAGGAAGGAAGGAAGAAAGAAAGAAAGAGGGAGGGAGGGAGGGAGGGAAGGAAGGAAGGAAGGAAAGAAAGAAAGAAAGAAAGAAAGAAAGAAAGAAAGAAAGAAAGAAAGAAAGAAAGAAAGAAAGAAAGAAAGAAAGAAAGACAGGAAGGAAGGAAGGAAGGAAGGAAGGAAGGAAGGAAGGAAGGAAGGAAGGAAGGAAGGAAGGAAGGAAGGAAGGAAGGAAGGAAGACCAATAAAAGCAGGCTGGATCTGGTTTGCTGGATTTCAACCATCATCTGAAGGAGGTGATATTTTTTTTCAGAGATGGGTTCTGAGAAAGAAGTGATTCATCCCTTGGATGATTCCAGATATTCTTTTGTGCATGCTACCCCTTTTTCCCCCTTTTTAAGATGGGGTAATGAGAAGAAGTGGTTAGAGTTTTGCATGGATGTGAAATGGATCCATCAAAGCAAGATCTCAGATGGTGGAACCCAAAACCAGATGTTCTAGGTGTGAAGATAAAAGAAAGAGACATCAATACATTGGCCTTAGATCGGGGGCATCCAACGATGGCAACTTTAAAGACTTCTGGACTTCAGCTCTCAGAATTCCCCAAGGGGAGGCTGGGGAATTCTAGAAGTTGCAAGCCCACAAGTCTTAAAGTTGCCAAGGTTGGACAAGCCTATCTTAGATGTAGTATTTTTCTAGAGAAGAGAAACACAGCATCAGCCACTATGGTAGAGTTTTCCACTTTTATGAGCTTCTCAAAACCCAAGAAATGATAAGAGCTTGCAAAACTTGAATAGCTCAGAATATCAGCACATTCCTCCATAATCAGAAAAATGACTGTCCACCTCCTTCGTTTATCAAATGATTTTCACCAAGGGAATTCAGAAATTTCCACCCTCAACTGAGAGAGGGAAAAAAAACAGAAGCAGGAGTATCGAACAGCTGACATGTCAGTAACTCAATCCCTTTTTCCTTTGGATAAATCCAACCATGGAAGACCTTGTGATAATCTATTGTTCCTTCCCCATCTACAGCTGCAACCAGCCAGAAAACTCGGAGATGGAAGAAACGGTTAATCATCTTTTGCTGTCCCTAAAATCCTAACTCAACGACCTGCCTCAAAATACCAGAAAGTGTTTTGAAACTCAACTCATAGAAACCACCCCGCAACAAATATAACCTTCAGGTTAGTTGATTTAGCCAGGACAAGAATTTAGCCACGGAGTTGTTGCAGATGTTACAACCTTTCAGTTGGTTGGAAAAGCATGCTGGGATGCCATTCATTTAAAAAAAAACCTTTCCATACAATTACAAGCCAAGGAGGGGAGGGAAAAAAAATCAATTTTCTTAATTTACCCCACCCTCCCGCCTGAGAGTCAGCATCTGCAGCAAATCAATTAGTAATCCTATTATATTGCAGATGACAGAAAATATGGCAGTGAACCAGCAACGTCTCCTTCCATAACAAAGCAGAGATGGTACAGAGACCTTGCTTCTACTATCTCAGTCTCTTGCCAAGATCTAAGGATTTGTAAGAAACCAACTCATTTAATAACCATGTAACTAGAGCAATATTTTTATCAATAGATCTCTCTTTCTATTTTTCTCTCTCTTTCTTTCTCTTTTGCTTTCTCTCTCTCTCCTGTTCTCTTTCTTTCTCTCTTTCTTTTTCTTCTCTTTTTGTTCTTTCATTTTTTCTCTTTCTCTTTCCCTATTTCTCTCTCTCTGTGCCTCTCTTTCTCTCTCTTTCTCTTTTTTTCTCTCCCCCACCTCTCTTTATTTCAATTTAATATTTCCAGAAGCCCATGTGCTTTTCCAGACAAATATTCGAAAACAAAGAAACAGTGAACAATTAAATTTTGTCAGAGAAAGATGGGCACTGCCTCTGACTTCATTCAACATCATAAATTGACTTTGAGTGGATTTTGGACATTGGCTTCTATGGAAATCCAACCCAGGTCCTTTCTTACTTTTTTTTTGAAACATACCTAACTCTCCCTATGCTGCATTACATTAAACATGCATTGAAACATTTAAATCTAAGTCCAATTTCATCTTTGATATTTCTATAGCTGTCAAGCGCTTGATCACGGGCCTAAAACCCAAAGCAGCTGATTTTTCAAAAATGATTCTCATAGTCTACATCAGGGGTGTCAAACTGCCATGCCCACCCCATGGTCGGCAATGGAAAAAAAAAGTCGTGACACGTCGCGACACGTCACGTGACGTTGCGAGCTTGACACCCCTGGTCTACGTGTTTAGCAAGATTTTTTTTTATTAAAGAGTTTTACAAAAACAAAATTTTACAATATATCCCCAAATCCCTCCCACCCCAAACCCGCCCACTTCCCCCTCCCCCACTTCCCAGAGCTAAATACAGGATTATAGTTACAATAATCATATTCTAAATAAAAATTATGCATAATATACAATTAACCAAATTCGTAATGTGCTTTAACTCCCCTTTAACGTAACTACATACAAAGTACCAATAACAATATCCCACTAAAATCTACTCATAAGCTAAATGGAACTTTTTAGTCCCATATTTGTTCTGAATATAATTTATCCATCTCCTCCAAACTGAAATATATCTTTCCTGTGAATTAGCAAGATTGATTAAGGTAGGATTTCAAGCAGTGGTGGCATTCGAATATGTGAACAACCAGTTCTCTGTGTGTGGATGCCTCTTCCGGAAGTCCATTCTGGGCCCAGGCAACAAAAAATTAGCTACCGGTTCTGCCGAAGTGGTGAGATCCGGCTGAATCCCACCACTGGTTACAAGAATTGCACCAGCTCAGCTATTTTCCCCTCTGCAATTAACAACCATGTACACCAGGATGGAGGATTCTTTTACTTTTTCACTGCCTCCCTGCGCATCAGCGAGAATTAAGGAGTTTGCAAATGATGGTTTGCAGAATCATCTCCTGATTTAGACCAGAATAGAATACAGCTGGAAGGGACCTTGGAGGTCTTCTAGTCCTCCAAATAATATATATAAAATTTGGAGGACTAGAAGACCCCCAAGGTCCCTTCCAGCTCTATTCTATTCTAGTCCAAATCAGGAGATGATTCTGCAAACCATCACTTGCAAACAATATATATATATATATATATATACATGTATATACATATTAGCAATTTGAATAATTTACGAACTGTCGTAAGTTGTGACTATAGCCTGCGGATAGCCTTGGGATAGGCTGAAACAGGAAAGAGGATTTAACTAGCAAGGTATTCAAAAGACTTGATAAATACTTAACACATATGTACAGTATATACATATACACACATATACACATATATACATATATTGTATACACACACACACACACATAGTCAGTTTGAGAATCACGTTTCATGGAAATGTAGAGTAACCCCCTGCAGTTGTCACTACAAAAGGGGAAAAAATACTGAAAGATAAGCATCGCTTACCAGTTGATGCTTCATATGTATGGTGATGAGGGGAGAGCTTGACAGATTGTGAGACAGAGTTGGTGGTGGCTCCATTGTCAAGGAGATAAGGTAGCTACTAGCAAAAATCATACACTCTTTGCAGGTAGCAGCTTCAGGAATTCTGGGAAATTAGAGCAACAGTTTATTAGTGACCTGTGAGGTATTTTGTTTCTTCAGACACCCATCTTTATTTGGGGAGGAAGGAAGGAAGGAAGGAAGGAAGGAAGGAAGGAAGGAAGGAAGGAAGGAAGGAAGGAAGGAAGGAAGGAAGGAAGGAAGGAAGGAAGGAAGATGGGAATGAGAGGAAGAGAGGGAGGGAGGGAGGGATGGAAGAAAGGAAGGAAGGAAGATGGGAATGAGAGAAAGGGAAGGGAAGGGAAGGAAGGAAGGAAGGAAGGAAGGAAGAAGAAAGAAAGAAAGAAAGAAAGAAAGAAAGAAAGAAAGAAAGAAAGAAAGAAAGAAAGAAAGAAAGAAAGAAAGAAAGAAAGAAAGAAAGAAAGATGGGAATGAGAGGAAGGGAGGGAGGGAAGGAGGGAAGGAGGGAGGGAAGAAAGGAAGGAAGGAAGATGGGAATGAGAGAAAGGGAAGGGAAGGGGAAGAAAAGGGAAGGGAAGGGAAGGGAAGGGAAGGGAAGGGAAGGGAAGGAAGGAAGGAAGGAAGGAAGGAAGGAAGGAAGGAAGGAAGGAAAGAAGGAAATGGAGAGGAGAGGGGAGGGGAGGGGAGGGGAGGGGAAGGAACATCTCCAAAACATGGCACACAGTAGGTATAACAGCACATGCAAAAAAATAGTAAAGACACCGATATTTGATGGCAATGGGAATTATGGATCCAACTGTATATTTATTTCTAAAGTGTAAAATCCCAGCAGCTTCTCTGCTTATGAATGTGCTGGCCATTCTCAGCAACCTGGATACTTTGACTTCATCCCGAGAGGTTTTCAAGAAAAGACTGGACGGCCACTTATCTGAAATGGTACAGAGTCTCCTGCTTGAGCAGGGGTTGGACTAGAAGACCTCCAAGGTCCCTTCCAGCTCGACTCTGACTGATTGGCTGACTTCTACAGGACCTCCGAGAGAGTCTTGCTTGCTTTGAACCATTTTGCAGATCCTGGAAACTGGTTGCTTTGATTTCCCAGTTGGATCTGGAAGAGAGTTTTTGGCCGACAGACTTGGGTGGAGGCATCTGAGCTGCTTTTAATGACCTCGGTTCTGTATCTTTTGCCTTCCTATATGGAAGCTGAGGAGGGCATAGAAGTCCCCCCCCTTCCTCATATTAAAAGAAATAATCTTCTCCATTGTATTCCTTAAGCTCCCTAAGAAGGCCTTATTGAGAAGGACACAACCTGGCTGCCACACGCCTTCAACAACCTACAAATAAATCGATGCAAAAAAAACTGCACGGCAAAAAAATAATAATCCATCAAGGGCTGCTCGGAGAAAGATTCCCTTTCTTTCTCTTTTCCCCCCTCAAATTATTCTTTTGCTCCGTTATTTATAGTCCTGTTATGAAAGAGACCCATCATGTCCTAGGGAAAAATATCTATCCTTCTCAGGGGTGCCATAATTTAAACCAGAATGCCGAGACAAACCGAACGGGCGCAAGCTGTGATTAGAAAGCCAGCCAACCAAGATATTTTCTTAGCTGGAGGGAGCGTTTGACAAGCAAAGTTTAAATACTCGGATTGCCATCTGCCTCCTTCTATTTCTCTCCCCCCCCCCCCCGCCCTGCCCCGCCGCCGCCAAAAGAAGGTTAGATTTCGCTCTGCTAGCTTCACTCTCTTTTTTCTGACATTTCGGATCCAGCTTTTTTTCTGGACTTTCAAAAGAGACAAATTTGCCCTCTTGCAAATGAGCTGAAAAAAGTGAGGAAATTTCTATCCGCTGTCATCGAGAAGAAAAAAAAAAGGCTGAAAGGTTTTTGACTGGTGAGAAAAAAAAAACCTCCAGAGAAAAACTAGTAGAGAAATGGGATCCTGGCCAGGCAAAAGTGGGATTTTTGAAAGAGTTTGGTTTGGTCATTAGTCTGCCTTGTAGATATCAAAATATATGCTGTTTATCCGGGAGCAGGGGGGAGAGATTTTTTCCATTGGGGCATCTACTTGAATCTCAAAAGCAGGATTAGCATCACCAAGTCTTCTTTAAATGACATTTATAAAATTCTTGGCTGGAAGGGACCATGGAGGTCTTTTAATCCAAAGCAGGAGTCTTCATATAAAATCCTGGGCAATGGCTGTACAATCCTTTCTTGGAAAACTCCAGTCATGGAGCAATCCCACATCCAGGAAGCAAATTGGTCCATTTATTAGAATATCTTAGAATAGAATAGAGCTGGAAGGGACCTTGGAGGTCTTCTAGTCCAGCCCCCTGCTCAAGCAGGACAATCCTATACCATCTCAGACAGGTGACTGTCCAGACTCTTCTTTAAAACCTCCAGTGATGGAGCGCCCACAATTTCTGGAGGCAAGCAGTTCCACTGGTTAATTGTCCTCACCGTTAGGAAATTTCTCCTTAATTCCAGGTTGCTTCTCTCTTTGATCAGTTTCCAACCATTGTTTCTCATCCTGCCCTCTGGTGATTTGGAGAGTAACGTGACCCCCTCTTCTTTGTGGCAGCCCCACAAATACTGGAAGACTGCTATCATGTCTCCCCTCTTTCTTCTTTTCTTTAGACTAGCCAGACCCAAGTCCTGCAGCTGTTCTTCGTATGTTTTAGTCTCCAGGCCTTGGATCATCTTAGTTGCTCTTCTCTGGATTTTTTTCAGTCTCTCAACATCTTTTTTGTGATATGGTGACCAAAACTGGCTGCAATATTTGAGGTGTGGTCTTACTAGGGCTTTATAAAGTGGTACTAATACTTCATGTGATCTTGATTCTATGCCTCTGTTTTATGCCTCTGATCAATTGCTGTCAATGTCAGGAAATTCCTCCTTATTTCCAGATTGGATCTCTCTCTGAAGAGCTTCCATCCCTGGCTTCCTGTCCTCTCCTCAGGTACCATAGAGAATAATTTGATATCCTGTTTCCTGTGATAGGCCTCCAGGTATTGGAAGTTGCTTCTCTTCATTAGGCTAGACATAGCTAGCCATCGTATAGTTTAGCTCCAGTCCCCTAATAATCTTTGTTGCTCTTCTCTGCACTCTTTCTGGAGTCTCCACACCTTTTTCTATCATAGTGACCAGAACTGGACAAAGTCTTCTAGATGTGGCCTCAATAGTGCAGAATAGAGTGATACTGTCACTATAAAATGGTACTTGGCTCTTGGTGACTTCAAGGACGTATCCATAAAGTTTTCTTGGTGACCACATGGATGTGGTTTATCACTTGCCTTCTTGCAGAGATGTGTTTCAACTTCCCTGTCTATCTTAATCTTAGTCCTCTCCAGATGGGTTCCCATCCACAAACTAACCATGCTCAACTTTGCTTAGCAAACCACTTTGTGCCAAGAAAGCTACATGAACATGACTCAAAAGAGATTTTATTACTAGTTTTAATTAAGGCATTGCTCAAACACATTTTTTGACAAACCATCCTGGCTCCCTTTATTTCTTATGACCAGCTAGCATTCCTTAGATAGTTGGGTATGTTTTGTGTGTGTGTGTGTGTGTGTGTGTGTGTGTGCGTGGTAATAACCCAATCATTTTTATTTTTGTGTTTTGGAATTATGAGGGTTTTTTCCCCCAAAGAATTGAATTTAACAGCTGGCATTTACCAAATGCATCAGAAGCAACATTGCTATTTGATTGAGCAAGTAACGGGAGACTTAAATGATTGTTAATAGCGAAGTGTTGTTGCTGAGCCCTTTTATAATATACAGGTAGGCTTTCGTTTCTGGTTTTTGCTGGGGGGGGGAAAAGATTCCCTATGGAGAAGTGGATTGTGGGAGCAATGAAGTTTATCCATTTCAGCATTGCTATTTGCAGCAGGATTTTTCAAGCAAGCCATTAAAAAGTGTGAGAGAGAAACGAACTCTGAGCTTGGTTGTTTTCTTGCAGACGTTTCATTACCCACACTAAGTAACAACATCAATGCTAGCATTGCATACTATAGCATAGAGCACATTATATTCATAATATTTACAAGGGTACTTATAACTTAGAAAGAGAAGAGTGTAAATGACTTCTTGTATTTTTTTCTTTTTTTCCCCCTTCAGCTTCTCTCTTGTCTGAAGTGATATAGTTCTCCTGCTTGAGCAGAGGGCTGGACTAGAACACCTCCAAGGTCCCTTCTGTTCTATTCCTATCCTGTTTTACTCCATTTCATTCTGTTCCATTCTATTCTATTCTTGCATTTTTAGTTTTATCTTTTCTTCCTGTTTTCCCTTTCTTACTTTATAGTAGTATGCATTAGTTTTTAATCTCCCTTTTTTTGTAAAAAAAAAAAAACTTAATAAAAATTGCATTTAAAATAAAGAATTCTCAGCAAAGGCAATGCTGGGCTAGAGAATTCTGTGAGTCGAAGTCCATATATCTGAAAATGTAGTCCAGGTTGTGAAAGAAATGCAATCTAACTTACAAAGGTGCTTTTTTCAAAAGGCGACTGGACTTTCTTTGTTTCTTTCCTTGAAGACATTTCACTTCTCAATTCAAGAAGCTTCTTCAGTTCTTGTAGTCATTTTATACTTGTAGTCATTTTATAAGAGTTAAAGTGCGATAGACTTAATAGCTTATTGTTGTTTGCATATGGTAGATTATGATTGTTGTTACTTTTATACCTTGTATTTAGCTCTGGGAAGTCGGGGAGGGGGGAAGGGGAGGGAGGGAGGTGTTGGGGTGGGTTGGGAAGGGGAGGGGGTTGGGAGGGGTTTTGTTTTGTTAAAGATAAAATGTACTGAAAAACTTTTCAATTAAAAAAAAGAAGCTTCTTCAGTTGTGTTCTTCAAGCTTCTTGAATGAGTAGCGAAATGTATGCTTACGCTATTGAGAACAAACAACAAAATTTCATTCTTAATGTGTGCCACTGTGCCCACAGTAAAAAAAAAAAAGAAAAAGTCAATAAAGGTTTTCGATGAAAAACAAAGAAAATCCAGCCGCCGTTTGAAAAAGCGCCTTTGGGACAACCAGGACTGGGTGACTGAGAATCTCCGTAGACAATCCAAGTTACCTTTTGCCTAGTAGTCAATACGTAAAACAGGTCTACTCTCTTTAAATAAACTTCTAGAACTTGCAGGTGAGGCTGCAGCAGGGCGGAGAAAAATTAGCCGCTCCCTGGATCTGTTTCATTCCATTCATAACTTCCATAAATAAATCCGTTTTGACAAGCAAGGCGGGTGGAGGACACCTTATGAACAGGCTTGGAAATTTCCCAGGTCAGGGAAGAATTTGAGTGATCTATTGCTGCAAGTTTCCACAATTTAAATCCATGGTCAGTGCCCAGAGTAAACAGATTCTAAGACCCTTATCTGCTCCGGGTGAGGTGTAAATTAGACCTTGGCTTCTGGGAAAAGGGAAAGAGGAAGGATGGCGTATCACAGAGTTAAATTAGCGTGTGAGTCCATCCTGCCGATTTAAAGTTCAACGAGATAAGGGAAGCGGGGAGCCCGTTGAGAGGGGTGACTAAGCACTTTCAATGAGAATCTTAGATGATGATGATGATGATGATGATGATGATGATGATGATGATGATGATGATGATTTGAATGTCATACTGTCCATCCAGATGACAATTGGCTTGGGAAAAACCCTTCACTTTAAAAGGAGGTTTCCGTCAGGACTGAAAAATGCAACTTTGGGGTCCTTGAGGAGGAGCGATGAGGAGGATCAAACCAAGTGGGCTGTTTTAAAATTAATTCCTTCCTTCCATTCTTCTTTCCTTCCTTCTTTCCTCTCCTCTCCTCTCCCCTTTACCCTTCCTTTCTCTTCTCTTCCTTCACCCTTTCCTTTCCCTCCTTCCCTTCCTTCCTTCTTTCCTCTCCTCTCCTCTCCCCTTTACCCTTCATTTCTCTTCTCTTCCTTCACCCTTTCCTTTCCCTCCTTCCCTTCCTTCCTTCTTTCCTCTCCTCTCCTCTCCCCTTTACCCTTCCTTTCTCTTCTCTTCCTTCACCTTTTCCTTTCCCTCCTTCTTCTTCTTTCCTTCCTTCTTTCCTCTCCTCTCCCCTTTACCCTTCCTTTCTCTTCTCTTCCTTCACCCTTTCCTTTCCGTTCTCTTCCTTCACCCTTTCCCTCCTTCCCTTCCTTCCTTCCTTCCTTCCTTCCTTCCTTCCTTCCTTCCTTCCTTCCTTCTTTCCTCTCCTCTCCTCCTCCCCTTTACCCTTTTCTCTTCTCTTCCTTCACCCTTTCCTTTCCCTCCTTCCCTTCCTTCCTTCCTTCCTTCCTTCTTTCCTCTCCTCTCCTCCTCCCCTTTACCCTTTTCTCTTCTCTTCCACCTTTTCCTTTCCCTCCTTCTTCTTCTTTCCTTCCTTCTTTCCTCTCCTCTCCCCTTTACCCTTCCTTTCTCTTCTCTTCCTTCACCCTTTCCTTTCCCTTCTCTTCCTTCACCCTTTCCCTCCTTCCCTTCCTTCCTTCCTTCCTTCCTTCCTTCCTTCCTTCCTTCCTTCCTTCCTTCCTTCCTTCCTTCCTTCTTTCCTCTCCTCTCCTCCTCCCCTTTACCCTTTTCTCTTCTCTTCCTTCACCTTTTCCTTTCCCTCCTTCCCTTCCTTCCTCCATCCCTCCCTCCATCCCATATCTTAAAATTGCTGAAATTGAGAAACACTGTGTGAAGTCAAGCAAACCTATCCAATCTCATATTCAGGAATAACCACAAGCGTGTTGTGCTTTTAAGGGGACTTACTTGGTGTCCAATGGTTTGATGCTATGGAAGTACTGATGCATAGAATGATAGAAGAGACCCACAATTGTAATCCAGGCTGTAAAGAAGGCAAAATTTGTCAGTATCAGGATCACAGTAATGCAGGAGGTGAAACCCAGTACTTAAAGCTACCTTGGATGCCAATAACTTTATCCTTTTTCATCCTGGGTCACTACTGCTCTAACTGTTGTAAGCCACCCGGGGTCTCTTGAATAGTGAGATGATATATAACTTTAATAAATTACATAAATAAATAATATCAAGGTTTGACTCCGTGAACTAGTACCGGGCTACAGCATGCCAGCAACCAGTCTGCACAAACAACCGGTTTGCACATCCATCCGCGGGATGCAGGCAGCACACAAAACCACACCGCCTCTGGTCCGCGGAAAAACCTCCCTCCATGTAACTCAGACAAGTCAAACACAAGGCCCGGGGCCCGGATCCAGACCACGAAGTGGTTTCATGTGGCCCGCGAAGCCATCCTGGAAACATTGAGGGAACGGCCCCCACTGCCTTGGCCCTGGCCCAGAGACCCTCCTTCTGCCAGAGACCCTCAGATCTGTCCCACTCCTGCCCAGGCCCCCATAGGCACCCTTGATGTGAACGATGTAGAGCTGGCCACGCCCACCCAGTAGGCCACACGCACTCTAGCCACGCCCACCCAATAGGCCACGCCCACCCTGGCCACACCCACCCGGCCCCCTGAGGGCAACCGCAATGCTGATGCGGCCCTCAATGAAACTGAGTTTGACAGCCCTGATGTAACTGGTCCCTGGTGCCCAAAAGTTTGGGGACCTCTGCTCTACAGCCTGTAGATCATTGTGGAAAAGGGGTTTGAAAACTAGGAAGGATTGGTGTGAATTTGCCACCAGTTGAGACAATTGAAAGAAGTTAAAGTGCTCAAGAATTCATTCCTCTGTTGGAAAATCTTGATTGGAGCTGCAAAAATCTTGATGACCACTAGATGACAAAGCAGTATGGGGGGAAAAAGTAACTCTTTGCCGCCTTCCAATGGCCACACCGATTTTTGCAAGGCAAGAAACAATTCAGTTTCCCATTTCCCCTCGATTAACAGGTTTCTCAGCAATCCAAAGAAGGAAAGACGTATTTGACCCAATCATCAGAAGGGCAATTCGGAAGAAAGATGGTTTCTCCTGGCCCCTTCCTTGGCCTACCTGATGGGCTGGATGTTAATTCCCATAATCCCCAGCCATACGGTGGAAAACCTTGGCTGGCAGGAGAAAGCCAAAGGCGGCAGATTTGACCTTTCTTTCCTTCTGCTAAATTATTCCCTTACCTGAATATTGGAAAGCTTCTCTGGGTATAGAAATATAGCTCTGTCCTTGTAATGGGAAGCGATATTGAGGCACATTCAGGAGCTGAGGAGGCATTTTAACCAGGGAATAATCTGTATAATAATGCAAACATTGATCAAAACCCGAAGGAAAAGGAGAGCAAAGCCATTAGTTAATTCCTGCGTATTGTTGAGCCCCCAGGTCTGTTCTTTTAACATTTTTAGCGATCAGGGTCTTTTGAAACAAACCAGCGGGGGGGGGGAAATATACTAGAGTTTTAAGCAGGAAAAAAAAGACGGAACTTTATCATTTTGCAACAGGTTAAAAAAAATGGAGAACTGAAGAAGGAGAAATGTGGGGGAGGTTTTTTTTTTTGTTCTCTGTTGTTTTGTGGTGACTGGATTTACATTTTGATCTATACTGCTGAGTGTGGAATTTTAATCGCCTTCCAGCGCAAGGCGAACAGACCTGGAAGAATCAAGGCTGATGCATGATACTGTAGCTCAGACATGTCAAACACAAGGCCCGAGGGCCGGATGCGGCCCGCGAAGTTGTTTCATGTGGCCCACAAAGCCATCCTGGAAACAGTGAGGGAACGGCCCCCACTGCCTTGGCCCTGGCCCAGAGACCCTCCTTCTGCCAGAGACCCTCAGATCTGTCCCACTCCTGCCCAGGCCCCCACAGGCACCCTTGATGCGAACCATGTAGAGCTGGCCACGCCCACCCAGTAGGCCATACGCACTCTAGCCACGCCCACCCAGTAGGCCACGCCCACCCTGGCCATACCTACCGGGGGGCCCTGAGAGCAACCGTAATGCTGATGCGGCCCTCAATGAAATTGAGTTTGACACCCCTGATGTAGCTATATCCACCAGCAGGCTCATCAAGCGACAACACACAATGCCTGTGTGAAGGGCAAGACCTTAAGAAAACCCACTTTGGAAGACCTGAACTAAGTCAACCAAGGCTGACGTTTCTTCTCTATTTTTCGTTTCTCCTTCTTCCTTTCCTGGATTCATCATAGAGGTTCCTCAAGGAGGGATGAGCTTTCCATCCCAGGAAAAAACAGGAAAGGAAAATTTCATGCCCTCCTTCAGCAAGTGAAAAGCCACAGAGGTGGCTTTGTTCAATTATTTATTTATTTATTTATTTATTTATTTATTTATTTATTTATTTATTTATTTATTTATTTATTTATTTATTTAATTAATTTTATAGGCCGCCCTTCTCCCTAAGGACTCAGGGCGGCTCACAACAATAAAAATTAAAAACATAAAATAGAAAATTTAAAAAAGAATTAAACAATAAAACAAATACAATAATTATATGACAATTTAAAAACCGGTAAAAACCCAATTAAGAAACCGTAGTCAGTCCAGGCCCGCTTGTTGGAACAACCAGGTCTTCAGTTCACGGTGGAAGGACTGAAGGTCAGGGGCCATCCGCAACTCCGGGGGCAGTTCATTCCAGAGGGTCAGTGCGCCCACAGAGAAGGCTCTCCCCCTGGGGGTCGCCAGCTGGCATTGCCTGGCTGACGGCACCCTGAGGAGGCCGACTCTGTGGGAGCGAACTGGGCGATGGGAGGTTGACAATGGCAGCAAGTGGTCTCGCAAGTACCCCGGGCCTAAGCCATGTAGGGCTTTAAAGGTTATTACCAGCACCTTGAATCGCACCCAGAGGGCAACCGGAAGCCAATGCAGCTCGCGCAGGAGTGGTGTAACGTGGGAGTACCGAGATACTCCCATAAGCACCTGCATGGCTGCATTCTGCACCAGTTGAAGCCTCCGGGTGCTCTTCAAGGGCAGCCCCATGTAAAGAGCATTGCAGTAATCCAGGCGAGAAGTGACGAGGGTGTGGGTAACCGTGCATAGGGTATCTTGGTCCAAAAAGGGGCGCAACTGGCGCACTAGGCGAACCTTTCATCTCCTGTGTCGGAGAACAAAACTGAGGCCAATAAATCTCACCTGCGACAGGTGAAGTCCCTTGGACTGTTATGGTCGAAGGGCTTCCTCCTAGATTGCGTGCGACATGAAATGTCACACTGTCGATGGTGGACACCAGCCCTCTGGCAAGGGATGCGGTCTGAAAGTAGAAATGACAACGCTGGAGTGATAAGCAAGTGATGGAGGCCTTGACTCCTGGAGAACCCCAATAATGTCTTGGAAGATATTATCCTTACGTGGTTCCTGCTGATCCAAGCGGCTATCTTGAGAACTCTTTCCACCACTTGAAAGAAAACCTACAGATGAACAGAGACAGGTTATTTGCGATGATGTGATCACTGCCACCATCATCTTCATTGCCTGGTGTGATTCTCCTGCAAATTATGCATTCCCGCCAGAAACCTGGGACAACTGTTTTTGCATATTGTCGATAGATATTTTATTGGGAGCCACACAGAGTTTATTATAATATGGGTGGCTATGTAAATGTTTTTTAAAAATAAATTGGTAATTGATAGATAGATGGAGAGAGAGAGAGAGAGACAGACAGAAAGAGAAACAGAGATAACAATAGAAGCCCAATAGCTAGAGAGATAGCGATAGAAGATAGATCAGTGATAGATAGATAGATTGATAGATAGATAGATAGATAGATAGATAGATAGATAGATAGATAGATAGATAGATAGATAGATAGATAGACAGACAGACAGACAGACAGACAGACAGACAGACAGACAGACATATAGAATAGATAGATAGATAGATAGATAGATAGATAGATAGATAGATAGATAGATAGATAGATAGATAGATAGACAGACAGACAGACAGACAGACAGACAGACAGACAGACAGACAGACAGACAGACAGACAGACATATAGGATAGATAGATAGATAGATAGATAGATAGATAGATAGATAGATAGATAGATAGATAGATAGATAGATAGATAGATAGATAGATAGATAGATAGACAGACAGACAGACAGACAGACAGACAGACATATAGAATAGATAGATAGATAGATAGATAGATAGATAGATAGATAGATAGATAGATAGATAGATAGATAGATAGAGTAGATGATCGATAGATAACAGATGGATATATAGTTGATAGATAGACAGACAGATAAGGATTCCAATGCCTGCTTTCCCATGCTCCACTTTTGAGACCTACATAAGCTGCAATCAAATGATTTTTCACAAGGACTTTGGGCCTTATACCAAAATCTTTTTAGAAAATTCAGAAGTATGGCAAGGGAGGAATTGAGTTTCACTTTTTCTTCATTAATGCAAAAATGTTTTATACTTTCTGTTTCTGCATGGCTGTGCCCACAAGACATGACCGCCACATTTCCATAAAGTCAGTTTGTATCATCCCACAGAGATACTGAAGCTCTTTTAAACATTTTAAAGGCTTTGAAACATCAAGAATAGAACTATGCTTTAAATTTCTCACATCAAAATATTTTTAAAGTCCTAAATCCATTGACAGTGCTTGCTGATACATATTCATATTCCTTTCCCATTCTGCAGTCTTCAGAAATGGATTGAGATCTGTAGACTCCCTGACACTCTAAATTAAACAAGGGAACCAACCTAGAACTAAGGAGAAATTTCCTAACAGTGAGGATGATTAATCAGAATCCTTGAGAAATTGTTGGCACTCCATCACTGGAGGCCTTCAAGAAGAGATAGGACAACCTTTTGTCTGAAATTGTATCTGGTCTTTTGCTTGAGCAGGGAGTTGGACTAGAAGACCTCCAAAACAACTTGTATAGCTCACAAATCATTTTGATGTTGGGGCTGCCTCCCACTTCTCACATATGCCTGTGTCTTCATCATAGCATCATAAACTGTGTGAAAGAGACTCATTTATATATGGTTCATTTATATATGATTTCTGTTTTTGTGTGTGTCTGTGTGTTGAAAAGAATTCACTCACTGGAATTCTTCTATAAGATACTGCTTTCATCTTAATAAATCTCGATAAAGAAGAATCTGTGAAATTCAGGCTTGCAATCACTTGCAATCAGTCAAAGATGAGAACATAAACATTTCTTCTGTTAGACTAGGGATCTTCAAACTGGGCCTTTTTATGACTCATGGACTTCAACTCCCAGAATTCTTCAACCAGCATGCCTGCCTGAGAAATTCTGGGAGTTGAAGTCCATGAGTCATAAAAGGGCTGAGTTTGAAGACCCGTGTGTTAGACGATGGATGGATGGATGGATGGATGGATGGATGGATGGATGGATGGATGGATGGGTGGATGGATGGATGGATGGATGGATGGAATGTGATAGATATCCTACTTCATAAATTTGAAAGATTGGATTGCAATTCATTCATGCCCTCTTCCTAGGCATCTGTAGAAGCCGTGGTGATCTCAAGCACATTATGATGTCATAGCTCAAATGACATGAATTTCACTAATCAATGACCTCATAACACAAGTGATGACACTTGTCCCCTGGCAGGTGCCCAATCTCTCTTGAATCCCAGAATAGAATAGAATAGAACAGAACAAAACAGAATAGAATAGGAATAAAGTACAGTAGAGTAGAGTAGAGCAGAGCAGAGCAGAGCAGAACAGAATATTTTTATTGACCAAGTATGATTAGCACACAAGGAAAATGACACTAGTGCTATAGTATTTCTATAAGGTAGAAATGAAAACAGTTTTATTTGACTAAAACAAGATGGGAACCTGCTTATAGTGCACTGCCTAATAACTAGAGGATGTTTCCCTCTATAAATTGATCAATTACCTTAGTAAACTGATTAGCAGATGAAAGAAAGTTACCTTAGTAAAGTTGATTTTTAAAAAATGGGGGAAAATTACCTCAGTAAATTAGGAAATGGCCTCAATAAGCAGATTAACGGATGAAGAAAAATTACCTCAGTAAGATTGTAGGCAGTATTTGCTGTGAGAGATTCATTAAGCATGGCATTTGAAATGTTTTTCAGATAGTCCATCGTGACATATGGGTCCTGGACACTATGTTTTCCCTCTGTGAGATTAATTATGATGGATTGGTAGGCATTTATGGAAAGCTGTAAGCATAAAATAGCAAGATTGAAAGGTCCTTCTCTTCAGGAGTGATCGCCATTGAAATAAAATGTCCTTTTCTTCAACAATGGCACTGACTCAGCATTGACCAAGGAAACAAGCTTCTTCTTTCATACATTTACTAGATAATCATTTTTAATTTGTCCACTTTTATCTTCAGGGTCTGGGCTGACAAGGAAATCTATTCTGTCTGGAGGTCCTCCCTGCAAAATTCAACTTCCTGGATAATCCATTTTATTTAGTTTTTTTTATAAATATTCTATCTGGCCTGCCAAGCCATTGATAAAGCTTGAGGGGTGGTTTCCACTTTAAATGGAGTAAAATGCAATTCAGATGCTGGTGGAATCCAATTACCTTAACTCAAATTTCTATTACAACTTTTCCTTTGAGAAAATTCCACTGCCAAAATAGCTCATTTCTCTGACTGACGCAACTTGGAAGAAGGTTTTAATTTCGACCATGAAAGGTCTCCACAGCTCATAATGTCCAATAGTTGCCTCCATTTTCCTTTCAACTCCTATCTACAACCTTGAACTTGGGCGTCTCTGGAGCAAGTCCATCCCCTTAGCCACCACACTACAATATCTACAAATTATGCATTTTAGAGAAAATAGCATGCAAATATGACAAGAGTATGTCCAATTGAACACAGTATGTGCAGATTTCTTTTTCTTTTTTTTTCCAAGTTCACAGATGGATGCAGAAATCAAGCGGAATACAGTTGACAGAAATGGGAAGCACAGATTTTGACCTCAGAGTTAAGCCTTTCTTTTCTCCTTCTTTCTGGTTGGAAACATGGAATGATATAACTTTTTTCCCCCTCTAACATAAGCAACCTGGCAATGTAACGGAAAGAATTTAAGGAATGCACCTACCACTGGATGGTTTGCTGTTGTTTGCCATCCCCACGGAGATGTTGAAGCAAGCACTGCCTGGTCACCTAGAAACCACAGTGAGAAACATTAACCAGGACTTTCCCCTTGGCTACAGAGAACTGGGGTGGGGGATATAATCCAAGGTAAAAGTTGGTGTTATCCAGAAGAAAAGTTGAATGGCTGAATGTGAGGCTAGCTAACATTCTCCCCTGTTGCGGAATGAACAGATGGTTGACATCACCAGCATATCTTCGATAACAAATTGTTTTCAGGAGCACCACCTCCCTAAACCTCTTTCCTGTAGACTGAATTTTTCTCTATTTTGGCTTTTAGGAATTAACCTCAGTATGGCCACACCGTGGTCCTTTCCTTCTCTGCATCACCATTCATTTTTTAACATGAAACCTTGTTTTGGCTAAGTTACATTCTCATTTTGTGGTCTAGATTTAGCGGAAGAGCGGATGGGGATACAAGAGATAAATTGGAGGGGAGACGACATAGAAATGGGTACATTGGAAAAAATCACTTTGGTATCCAGAAAATGCCATTGAAAAGTTCAAAATCATGTAAATATCTGGGCTGGCTAGTTCCTTGTAGAAAGCAGCTTCTTGATACAGTATTTTGGATATTGTGATCTGGGCTAGCTAGTTCGCTGTGGGAAATGGCTTCTTGAGACAGTGTTTTGAATATTATGATAATCCCAATGGAGGCCACAGTTTAGCAAAAGGATAAATCATTTGCTTTCAGGAAAATCACATTAAATCCCTAGCCTTGTCATCTGTGAGTAGATGATCAGGGTGTTAAGGTTCTGCAGTAAAATTATGCTGTTAGATACACTAGGAAAGATGGACAAATAATCTGATTTTTTACACACAGATTATGTCAGAAGCCTACACATCTATTCTAACCCCTAAATATTGAATGGGGTGATTTTTCTCCCTCAAAATGAGAATGATCTCCTGATGTTTTTAGGGTGTCTCTGTCACAACACAGTCATCTTATCCAGCCTTTGCAAACTCTGGTTAAGAGTTAAGATTTCCCGACTCACTGGAAATCCTCCTGTCATATCACTGAGGACATTGAGCATTCTGTTCAAGGTTCAAACGAGAAAGATACTGTATTTTCCGGCATATAAGATGACTTTTTAACGCATGAAAATCTTCTCAAAAGTTGGGGGTCGTCTTATAAGCCGAAAAATACGGTATTCAACTCCCCTTGCTGGGGTGAAACTTACCAATAAAGGTAAAGGTAAAGGTTCCCCCGCACATGCGTGCTAGTTGTTTCCAACTCTAGGGGCCGGTGCTCATCTCCGTTTCAAAGCCGAAGAGACAGCGTTTGTCCGAGGACGTCTCCGTGGTCATGTGGCCGGCATGACTAGATGCCAAAGGCGCACGGAACGCTGTTACCTTCCCACTGTAGTGGTCCCTATTTTTCTACTTATATTTTTACATGCTTTCAAACTGCTAGGTTGGCAGAAGCTGGGACAAGTAACAGGCGCTCACTCTGCTATGCGGCACTCGGGATTCGACCCGCCAAACTGCTGACCTTCTGATCGACAAGCTCAGCGTCCTAACCCACTGAGCCACAGCGTCCCTAACTTACCAATAGCAGCTGTGAAATACTGCTTGATCTCGTTGGCGGTAAGCACTCTTTCCCATATGATGAATTCGTCAAAGGCACCATGGATGTACCGTTTCCCTTGACGGCCTTCGGAGCCCATCAGCAAGTTCGAATTAGAGTCCCCATAGTTGTAGAAATCTTCCCCATGGGGATCAACATTGTTCAAAGTCCCATTGATGTAGACTTTCAGGCCCTCTTTAGATTTCCAGGTAAACAGGATATGAGTCCAATGGGGACCTGAAAAACAGTGGACATGGAGGTGATGTGTGAGGGCCCACTTCAAAACCTCATCCTAAGAAACCAGAACTCATGGAAGCCGTTTCTTCCAAAAGGAACTTTTATTAGGAGAAGCTGATAGCAGGCATAATAACCAGGATCTGAGGATTTCCCACTCAGATCAATAGGTTAAAAGTGTCCCAAGCAAACCCCACCCCAACAGTTCATCTGGTCAGTTCGAATGGGCCAATCCCCAGGTGTTAAGTCCGTTGTGGGAAAACGCTGATAACACCGGTGTTTGTTGGATCTTCACACCTTCCCTTCTGAACAGGAAATAAGCCAGATGCCCAGAGGCACATTCCTTTCTCTCCCAATTTTTTGCTGACATCAAGGGGAAAAGACAGTTCAAAGAGTGTGTATGCAGAGACAGCGAAAGAGTTACATTGTAGCGATAGATAATAACAAAGAGGCAGCCTGCAGCATCTTCCCCCTCCCTTCCAGGAGTATGGCGGAACCCAGAAGAATAGAATTAGAAAGAGCCCCTTAAACAATATGGGTTCTGACATGATGTCTCAATTTGTACCTTTAAGTAATAAGCGATCCTTGACTCCATTTGTTGAGAAAGGTATAGCTCACAAAAGGTCAGGTGGATTACAGTAAAACAAAGCCAGAACTGAGGGCTGCGCGCCAGAACTGAGGGCTGTGTGCCAAAACTTTACATTTAAACTTCCCCATCTCAGATACATGCCCCCCCCAACCCCATCATCCAATCAGTTTCAAAGAATATGTCTTTGAATGTTCTGAATGTAAGTTGTCTTGCAGCTGCATTGTCTCACCAAAGAAATGGCCTTCAGAGATTTCTCCAACGGTACAGCCTCAATTCAACCCTCCCAAGTCTTCCCACTCTCTGTTTCCCGCCCCCAGCCCGTCCAAGGTTTACGGCAAACGGACACCGAACCCAGGAAAGCACTGGGGTGAGTTGACAGTTTTGACAGGTGACCGTCATTGTAATGGTATGTGAGAATGGCCTTGGCAGACAGGAGGAAGACCTGAAGATTAGGCAATGGTAAGATCAGAGGAAGCTGAATCTGCAGAAGAAATAAGGGTGTGGCAGGTGGCCCACACAAGGGACCTCCCTAGTTGCTTGGGCTGCAGAGGAGAAGAGGGCGAGACATCTTTTCAGACCTGCAAGATCCGGCTAATGTAACCTCACAATAAGTAGCAGAGACCAACAGTGGATTTCTTGTCTTCCGTAGTTAACACTTTTGGTTACCTGAATAGTTTTGACAGCTCAATTACGTTTTGTTGTTTTTAAGAATATTGCCGATGCCTCCTGAATCACGCAGCTCAGTTCTCCACAGATAGAACGATAATTATGTATAAATGATTGTGAATGCATCAGGTTTACAAATAGGTCAGTGCATTTATTTCCGCCCATTTCCAATTAAGCTAAAATGTTAATTTTGCAGCTCTTGTGTTATGTTTTTTTTTCTTTGCCAAGGCTTTGTGTCACAGGAGCTGTGGTAGCACAGTAGTTAGAATGCAGTATTGCAGGCTGACTCTGCCCACTGCCAAGAGTTCGATCCTGACTGGCTCAAGATTGACTTCCGAGGTGGGTAAAATAAAGACCCAGATTGCTGGGGGCAATATGCTGACATAGGGCTATAAAGTGGTATAGAAGTCTAAATGCGATTGCTATTTAAAGACTTTCTGGCCTATAAATACATTTGCTTTTGATCATATACCATAGCTCAGGGTTTCCCAAGCTTGGCAACTTTAAGACATGCAGACCTCAGCTCCCAGAATTCCATAACCAGCACGGTTGGCTGAGGAACTCTGGGAGTTGAAGTCCACTGCAGAAACACTACCGTAGCTATCAATTCAAGGAATGCATGCATCTTAGGAGGAAAAATACCTGGCAAAATAAAACTTGCTGCCCATTTCCTGGACGTGTGATGATTAAAGAATTCCACAGAGCCTTTGTGTTCACCAAAGAAGACTTTAAATCTGTTAGAAAGCACCTGATCCCCATATACCGGGACAGGCTTCAGTTGATACCCTTGAGTCTTCCAGAAAAAGGAAAAAGTCACACCTAAGGGAACCAAAAGACACAGAAGAAGGATTGTCAGTTGCATTTTTTAGGCTTGGAGAAAAATATATGTCACACAACGGGAGAGAAATACATTTAGGAAGTCCGTGACTTGTAACTGCCATTGAGCTCAAAATTTCTCTTGCTAAGTGAGGTATTTGTTAAGTGTGCGTTGCACCGTTTCACGACCTTCCTTGCCACCGTTGTTAAGTAAATCCCTGCGGTTGTTATTTATTATTATTTATTTATTAATTTAATTTGTATACCACCCTTCTCCCGAAGGACTCAGGGCGGTGAACAGGGCAATACATAATAAAAAACAAGATACAAAAATTAAAAAGTAATTAAACAGCAATGCCCGTAATAAATTAATACAGATTAAAAGTTAAGAGCAATTTATAAACTTAGTCAAACTTAGTCGCACAGCTGTTCAGTGACTCTGGCTTCCCCACTGACTTTTGCTTATCAGAAGGGATTCCATGAACCATGGGACACGGCAACCGTCATAAATGTGAGTCGGTTGCCAAGCATTGGAACACTGATCATGTGACCCTGGGGATGTCACAATAGTCCTAAGTGAAAAATGGTCATTAAAAATGGTCATTTTTTTTCCTTGTTGTATCTTTGAATGGTCTGTACTTCAAAGAGTTTTGGTTTGCCCGCTGATTCACAAGTGCTAATTTAGACACATTCCCATAAAATGGGAAGGGAAACACTCCTCTCATCACTGTGTTGTTATGACAGGTCTGCTAATCTTTAAACGAATTCTCTGGAATGATGGTTAGCACTCAGGATTATTATCACCATCCCTCATATTTCTGGATATCAAGACCATTAGTGATGGTGCGGTGGTTAGAATGCAGTATTGCAGGCTCCCTCTGCCAACTGCCAGCAGTTCGTTTCTCAATGGCTCAAGGTCAACTCAGCCTTCCGTCCTTCCAAGGTTGGTAAAATGAGGACCCAGATTGCTGGGGGCAACATGCTGACTCTGTAAACCACTTAGAGAGGGCTGTAAAGCACTGTGAAGCTCTGTGGTCTTGATATGCAGTTGTTCCTACCAGCTCGTCCTTTACTCCTATTTCCACCTCTGATGGCTTACACCAGAAGTGAGCTACTTGCCCTGAGAGCTTCCCCACTCTCTCAGAGATGGCCATCAGACCTACGCCGCCGTTTCCTTAATGACGGGTCCTGGGACCCCGAGAGGTGGCATGGCGCCAAGAAGAGGCTCTTGGGTTTTCTTTTAAAATTTTTTGAAGGGTTAGGGAGGGGGGAGGGTCAGGCCCAGCAAATCGAGGGGAAGATCCCACCGGACCTGTCTCAGCCTAAGTTGGCCAATGGTCGCGGCAATATGAGGGCCTTGGAGAGTCTTGTAAACCAGGGGGATGGGACAGGGATACCGATCCCCACAGTAATTGGGAATGGCAGCAGATGGAGGAGCAGAGGGTCATATCGTATTCTGAGATCACGCCCACGCTATCTTCTTGCTGTGGCGCGCTCTGACCCTCTGGCTCCCGCTTGCTGCCCTGGGGAAGAGGGAGGTCTGACTCCTGAGCTCAGGCTGATCTATTTTAATGCCAGGTCTGTTGTGAATAAAGCTCCCCTCATCCATGACTTGATCGAGGAGGAAGGCGCAGACCTGGCATGCATCACGGAAACCTGGCTGGGCCCAGAGGGAGGGGTCCCTCTGACTGATTTATCCCCCCCAGGTTTCCGTGTGCTACATCAACCTCGAGCTCAGGGTAGGGGAGGTGGCGTGGCGATCGTTATCAGAGAGACCCTCCATCCGCGGGAGGCCACTGCCCCTCAGATAGACGGATGTGAATCCCTCCTCTTAAGGTGGGGTCCTGGTGGTCAGTTGGGCCTACTTCTGGTATACCTCTCTCCAAGCTGCACAGCAACGGTTCTACCCAAGCTACCTGACGCCATCTCAGGATTGGCGGTCGAATTTCCAAAGCTTATGGTACTGGGAGATTTTAATCTACCTTCCCTGGGCAGTGCATCAGAAGTGGCCCGAGAGTTCATGGCCTCCATGACGGCCATGGACCTTACTCAAATTACTCAGGACCCAACTCACGAGGGAGGAAACATGCCGGATCTAATTTTTGTCTCTGGGCAGTGGCTAAATGGGATGGGTGGGGTTACTCCAACATCACAACCCCTTTCATGGACAGACCACTACCTCCTGCGGTTGGGCCTCCGTCACGTCACCCCCCGATGTCAGGAAGCGGAACCGACCAGGTGGTTCCGCCCCAGGCGCCTGATGGACCCAGATAAATTCCAGATGGCGCTTGGACCGATTCCCACCTCCCTCTCCCACAACCCGGTCGAGTCCTTAGTTAATGCCTGGCAACAGGCTGCTTCGGAGGCGCTCGACCGCGTTGTCCCTTTGCGGCCTCTGACCCGGCGCAAGTCCCGACTCGCTCCTTGGTTCTCCAAGGACCTGCGGGAGATGAAGCGCCAGAGAAGGGGCCTAGAGAGCATTTGGAGAGCCAGTCGGTCCGAGTCTGACCGAACACAGTTAAGATCCTTTTCTAGATCCTATCTTGTGGCAATGAGGGTGGCAAAGCACGCCTACTTCACCACCCTCATTGCGTCCGCAGATAATCGCCCGGCCGCCCTATTTAGAGTGGTCCGCTCCCTTTTAAGTCAAGAGACGGGAGAGGACCCCCTACATGGACGGGCTGAGGAATTTAGTAAATATCTGGTGGACAAAATTGCTCAGATTCGGGCTGGTCTGGACTCTGACTGGGCAGTATCTAACGAGAGGAAAACGATGAAGTTGGCCAAGTACATTTGGGAAGAGTTCGATCCTGTGACTCCGGATGAAGTGGACAAGATCATGGGGAAACTAAGTGCCGCCACATGTTTGTTGGACCCGTGTCCCTCCTGGCTAGTCTATGCTTCTCGGGAGGTTACACGAGGCTGGCTCCTAGCAGTTATCAATGCCTCACTGAGTGAAGGGTACTTCCCGGCTGCCTTGAAAGAGGCGGTGGTAAGGCCCCTCCTCAAGAAACCGGCACTGGACCCAGCTGTTTTAAACAACTTCCGTCCTGTCTCCAACCTTCGCTTCCTTGCGAAGGTCGTTGAGAGCGTGGTGGCACGACAGCTCCCTTTGAACCTGGAGGAAGCTGAATATCTAGATCCGTACCAATCGGGTTTCAGACCGGGGCACAGCACGGAGACGGCATTGGTCGCGCTGGTGAATGATCTCTGGCGGGCCCGAGATAGAGGTTATTCTTCTGTCCTGGTCCTATTAGATCTATCAGCGGCTTTTGATACCATCGACCATGGTATCTTACTGCGTCGTCTTGAGGGGCTGGGAGTGGGAGGCACCGTTCTGCGTTGGTTCTCCTCCTACCTCTCGGACCGTTCGCAGACGGTGTTGGCAGGAGGGCAGAGGTCAAGCCCTAGGCCTCTTAATTGTGGAGTGCCTCAGGGTTCGGTGCTCTCGCCCCTCCTGTTCAACATCTATATGAAGCCGCTGGGAGAGATCATCCGTAGCTTCGGGGTGAAATATCATCAATATGCTGATGATACCCAGCTATTCATCTCCACCCCGAACCAACCCAGTGATGCCCTCGATGTGATGTCCCGTTGTCTGGAAGCGGTACAGATTTGGATGGGAGAAAACAGGCTTCGACTCAACCCGGCCAAGACTGAGTGGCTGTACATACCGTCATCTCGTTTAGTCCAAGAGGTTCCATCTCTGACTATAGGAGGAGAGATGTTACCTCCCATTGATAAAGCACGCAATCTGGGCGTCCTCCTAGATTCACGACTCAGTTTTGAAGATCACATTGGAACCGTGGCTAGGGGGGCATTTGCCCAGATTCGTCTTATATACCAATTACGCCCCTTTTTGGACCGAGATGCCCTACGTACAGTCACCCACGCACTCGTTACCTCCCGTATTGATTACTGTAATGCTCTCTACATGGGGCTGCCCTTAAAGACCACCCGGAGGCTTCAGCTGGTGCAGAATGCAGCTGCGCGGGTTGTGATGGGAGCTTCCCGATACTCCCATATTACACCCCTCCTGCGGGAGCTGCATTGGCTACCAGTTGCCCTCCGGGTGAGATTTAAGGTGCTGGTACTTACCTTTAAAGCCCTACATGGCTTAGGTCCGGGATACTTGCAGGACCATCTGCTGCCGGGAACAAATTCCCATCGTCCAGTACGCTCACACAGAGAAGGCCTCCTCAGGGTACCGTCAGCTAGGCAATGTCGGCTGGCGACCCCCAGGGGGAGGGCCTTCTCTGTGGGAGCACCAACCCTATGGAATCAGCTCCCCCCTGAGCTTCGGATAGCCCAAAACCTCCAATCCTTTCGCCGCGGCCTCAAAACACACCTGTTCCACCAAGCTGACCTAGACTGACAGGCATCTTAATTAATTTATATTTAGTATTTTTAATTCATTTTTAAATTCTCTAATTTTTTATTGCACTGATGTTCTCAATTTCATTTATCTTGATTTATGCACTTATTATATGTTTTATTGTGAGCCGCCCTGAGTCCTTCAGGAGATAGGGCGGGATATAAATCCCATCAATAAATAAATAAATAAATATAAGTCTAAGGGTTATTGCTAATGCTATTGCTCACTCCTTCCTTCCTTCCTTCCATCCATCCATCCATCCATGATGTGCAGTGGTTAGAATGCAGTATTGCAGACTAATTCTGCCCACTGCCAGCAGTTCGATCTCGACCGGCTCAAGGTGGACTCAGCCTTTCTATCCTTCCGAGGTCGGTAAAATGAGAACCCAGATGGTTGGGAGGCAAGAGGCTGACTCTGTAAACCGCTTAGAGAGGGCTGTAAAGCACCGTGAAGCGGTATATAAGTCTAAGGGTTATTGCTAATGCTATTGCTCGCTCCTTCCTTCCTTCCTTCCTTCCTTCCTTCCTTCCATGATGTGCAGTGGTTAGAATGCAGTATTGCAGACTAATTCTGCCCACTGCCAGCAGTTCGATCTCGACCGGCTCAAGGTGGACTCAGCCTTTCTATCCTTCCGAGGTCGGTAAAATGAGAACCCAGATTGTTGGGAGGCAAGAGGCTGACTCTGTAAACCGCTTAGAGAGGGCTGTAAAGCACCGTGAAGCGGTATATAAGTCTAAGGGTTATTGCTAATGCTATTGCTCGCTCCTTCCTTCCTTCCTTCCTTCCTTCCTTCCTTCCTTCCTTCCTTCCTCCCTTCCTTCCATCCATCCATCCATGATGTGCAGTGGTTAGAATGCAGTATTGCAGACTAATTCTGCCCACTGCCAGCAGTTCGATCTCGACCGGCTCAAGGTGGACTCAGCCTTTCTATCCTTTCGAGGTCGGTAAAATGAGAACCCAGATTGTTGGGAGGCAAGAGGCTGACTCTGTAAACCGCTTAGAGAGGGCTGTAAAGCACCGTGAAGGGTTATATAAGCCTAAGTGCTAAGTGCTGTTATAGGGTTTCAATTGGTGAGAAATTCACTCCTTTGTCACCTCTGGAAGAACGCCATGGATTAACAAGGCTGTTTTAACTTTAAAAGTAAATTTACAGGATGTTAGCCCGGATATTGATAAAAACAAGTGGATGCAGATCCTTAGAGATATTCCATGCTCGGAGCCAGCCCTGTTCTTATCCAGCAAAGTTTATCACTTGGCCCATAAACAAGATAAGATAGTCCTAAGGGGAAATGCCTCGATGATACATTAAGATAGATCCAGGGGAAAGATATTACAATCCAGGGTGGAAACTGCTAAACCAAACCATTAGCTGCAAAACTCTGGATGGATTCTATCTAGGGAATTCCCAATCCTGGGCCCATTGTTTTAAGCCTGTGTTAGTTACAGCCGTAAACAAATGTGCATAACTTATTCAGCAGGCTGCTTTGCCATTTCCTAAGCAAATAATTTGGAAGTAAAACCCCTACGAACAATTTGCATAACCGCTAATGCCTGGAAGAGATTTTAACGATTCCCTTAAAATGCAGCTCAGCGAAACGTCCTTCTCCACCCCCCTCCCAGTCGTGTTGCTAGAATAAAATTAATGAAATAAAATATGAATGTACAGTATATCAAAACCACAGCGATGGGGATAATCTCCTACTAACCTTCAGGCTCACAGAATTCTTGGTTAATAATGCAAGAGTTTTGATAATTTCCGAAAAGGAGAAAAGCAGCTCCCTTGACATTTGGGATATAGATACCTTTGTTTACAATCCCTTCTACGATATCTAAGGAAGAAAAAGGAAGGGAGGAAAAAAAATATTACCATATTCTGGTTGGCCCTACCACTCAGAAGCATGACCAGAACAATTTGTACTAAACACTAAACACCAGGAATCCTCTTAAAGGTGCTTTTTTCAAAAGGCAACTGGACTGTTTTTTTTTTCTGGAGGTGGAGAAAGAAGAGGAAGAGGAAGAGGAAGATGAAGAGGAGGAGGAGGAGGAGGAGTTTGGATAGCCACTTGAATGGTATAGGGCAGACATGTCAAACACAAGTACTATAACAATGCCACCCGCTTGCTCTTTTAATGCATGTTTTAGAATTATGAAAATGTTCCAGTAATATTTTGTAAAGATCAGGTACACCAAGGAGCATGGGGATGCCAATTAATACAGACAGAAACACATTGATGCTAATTGACCTTCATATTTGGGAAACCATTCTTACCTCAAAGGGAAAACCTGGTGTGCTGTGGATAATGCCTCAGTTTGAAACTGGGAAATAGCTGTTTCATTTGAACAGCTAATCAACCATGAAAAACCACTTATAGCTCCCACAACACATTATGTTTCAAATTGCAGATAATTGCTAACATACAATGCAAATTAGGCATGTTATAATCCCTTAAATCAGACATGTCAAACACAAGGCCCGGGGGCCGCATCCGGCCCACAAAGTGGTTTCATGCGGCCGGCGAAGCCATCCTAGAAACAGTGAGGGAACGGCCCCCACTGCCTTGGCCCTGGCTCAGAGAACCTCCTCCTGCCAGAGACCCCCAGATCTGTCCCACTCCTGCCCAGGCCCCCATAGGCACCCTTGATGCGAACGATGCAGAGTTGGCCCACCCAGTAGGCCATACGCACTCTAGCCACGCCCACCCAGTAGGCCACGCCCACCCTGGCCACACCCACCCGGCCCCCTGAGGGCAACCGCCATGCTGATGCGGCCCTCAATGAAATTGAGTTTGACACCCCTGGTATAGGGTCTCCTGCTTGAATAAGAAGACCTCCAAGGTCCCTTCCAGCTCTATTCTGAATTGAAGAAGCTTCATCCATTGTTGAACAACTGATAAACAAACGAACAATGGATGGAGCTTCTTGGTGAGAAGCGAAATGTCTTCTTCTTCTTCTTCTTCTTCTTCTTCTTCTTCTTCTTCTTCAAGGGAAAAACAGTCCAGTTACCTTTCGAAAAAAGCATCTTTGAGATAGCTATGACCTGGATGACTGAGAACCTTCATACGTAGGCACCAGGAATCATTCTTCTTCTTCCAGCCATTCCTGAGGAACCATTCCCAAACTGAGGGGGCAGAGCTTCCCCTCAATTTGGCAGAAAGATACGAGGAAACTATGGTCTCTCACGAGAAACTGGCTGAGAGGAGAAGGGCAGACTGTGGGCTTCTGATGTTGAGTAAACACAGGTATATATTTGCCAGATCAAATCAAAGTTGGATTTTCTCTCAAGGCTGAGGTTCCTGAAGGACCCATGCTGGCTTGGCTCGTGCATCACTTTAAAGCATAAATCAGGAAGGCAAACAAACCAGGATTTTGTTTTTCCATTTTGCAGGCTTTTGACAAGCCAGAAACTGCAGCAGCTAGGACAACAATACCAGACCTTCAAACAGGTTGATGGACTCAAGAGATCTTCTGTAGTTTTCGCTGGGATTATTTAGCTTCTGTTCTCTAAGAACCTCTCGTTAAGCTCCATGTTAAAGGAAGGAAGGAAGCTTATCTTTCAACCAAATTGGATTTCAAGACCAAAAGCCCCTTCACAATGTCCTGGAGAACGGGAAAAACCAACCTTGACAAATATAGAAAAGGATCATCTAGATTTCTCACCTACGGTCGCGGAGAAGTTAGAGTAGGCAGAATCATTGGTATAAACAAAAGTAGAATTATGGTAATGAAGCACAGTGAAGCTGTGGGATCTTAGCACTGCATGGGAGAAGAAAGAAAACAAACAGTAATGGAATGGAAAAGCAACACCATGAATATATATGCAAGATGGATAGGAATCAACCAGACCATGTCTCTCAATCAACATCATTGCAAAGTGCCCAAATCTCCACCTTCCTGGGTTACAGCTAGAAAGAGCTAGTTCTAATGGAAAATTAAATTGCCTTATCTAAGAAACAATTGCTCTTATTTATTTTTAAAAGAATCTCTTTTATAGACAAGGAGAAAATAGGCTGAAGACAACTTTAAGTAACACCAGCTGCCTGCAATTAGTGCAGGTTCGCATCCCACCAGGCTCAAGGGTTGACTCAGCCTTCCATCCTTCCGAGGTAGGTAAAATGAGGACCCAGATTGTTGGGGGCAATTAAGCTGACTTTGTAATAATGCCGCTTGGGTGTGTGTGTGTGAAAGCCCTAATAAGCAGGCATATACATAGAATGAAGGCTACTGCTAAGCTTGTAAGCCGCCCTGAGTCTTCGGAGAAGGGCGGGATATAAATGGAATTAAAAAATAAAATAAAATAAATAAAACTGAATCCTTAGTGGCTGATTCTGGTTTAATCAGCTCCTCATTCTGGTTTAACCAGCTCCTCGCGGGGGGGAAAATGGGTTGTTCTCCAACTTCTAAAGACTTGATTCTACCAAGCAAAGATGATCTCTGGTGGGATTTTCAAGATCACCAATGTTCATATCATCTAAACCCATTTTTTGGTAGAAGGACTTTAAGTTAACGATTGAATATCTTTGGGGCATTAAAGTCCCGAGTATGGCACCACATTGTTCCAGCAAGAGCTGGGAAACACGTGGAGATCAGAATCTGGGATCTAATAATCTTCTGGGTGTTTTGGACTACAAAATCTAAGAGCCAACATTCTAGACCAGGGGTCTTCAAACCTGGCCCTTTTATGACTTGTGGACTTCAACTCCCAGCCAGCGTGTCTGGCTGAGGAATTCTGGGAGTTGAAGTCCGCAAGTCATAAAAGGGCCAAGTTTGAAGACCCCTGGTCTAGACGTTGCTATTCAACAACATACTGAGAACCATCAATTCTTCATCTCCAGTGTAGACCAAACTGATCTAGAACCCATTGAGAGTTTGATTCGTCCTACAGCTTTTTACGGTTTCTTCAACCCCCTCCCAATCTTCAGTAATAATGTGATAGGAAAGACACTTCCTGAAATATATGTCTTACAAAAAGAAAATTACATGTACAGGTGTCTGAAGCTGAAGATTGACTTGGAAAGAAGGTTCTCTGGACCTTGACAAATGAAAACTAGGTTTAGTAAACATGTGTTACTAAAACTAGGTTTAGTAAACATGGGTGAAACGTGTGAATTTTTCCATGTTTGCACATGGAAAAATAAACACTGTGGCTACATAACCATTAATATTCACCACTTAAACCATCTGAAATAGAAGGAATTGTTGCTAACAGATTCAGAATCTCCCATTTATGTTTCACGGTCAGTCCCCGTTAAAGCCTTTTAGAGTTTATGCTAACAAAAAAAAATTATACTGGATATTCTGTTCTGCAATTGTTTTGCTGCAGCGAAAGGATAACATGACTATCCTATGTGGTTTTTGTCTGGGACTCAAGCTGAAAATGCCAATCTCTGCAAAAGGCATGCCATTGAGAGAGACAGAACTGGAATTGTCTTTATGAAGGTGCCAAACACAGACACACACACAATGGATAAACAACGGCAGGCAAAGTTGACAATGTTTGAAAGGTTGATGAATGACAAAGGTGGAGTGAAGAGCATGAATGCTTGGTGGAAAGCCATGACAAGGATGGGAAGAAAAATCAGTGGATGGTCTCTCCTAAACCTGTAGAGTTGGGAGTGCAATATCACAACCAGGTAATGAGTAATCTCTGGTAACACTGGACCAAACCTTCTTCATCTCCGGGGTCCAGGTTTACTGCCAAAACAAGGCATACAGTTCAATCACAAGACTGCTCAGAAGTAACCCAGGTGCCTTGCAAGGAGCCCTGCATGAGTTTTGGAACCATTGGACCTAAAGATACAACTACAGGAAAATAGTTACATGGAATACAACAGATTGGTCTATATAATACATATAGGTAAAGGTAAAGGTTCCCCCGCACATGCGTGCTAGTCGTTTCCGACTCTAGGGGACGGTGCTCATCTCCGTTTCAAAGCCGAAGAGCCAGCACTTGTCCGAGGACGTCTCCGTGGTCATGTGGCCAGCATGGCTAGATGCCAAAGGCGCATGGAACGCTGTTACCTTCCCACCGTAGTGTTCCCTATTTTTCTACTTGCATTTTTACGTGCTTTCGAACTGCTAGGTTGGCAGAAGCTGGGACGAGTAACAGGCGCTCACTCTGTTACGCGGCACTTGGGATTTGACCTGCCAAACTGCCGACCTTCTGATCGACAAGCTCAGCGTCCTAACCCACTGAGCCACCGCATCCCTAGATAATACAGTACAAATATTGGAAACTAAATGGTCCCTGCTGTTCTTCCCTCTGCCTGCCAGCCAACTCCAACAGAACTTTCTATCGTGAAGCAAACTGGCAATTTCTTTTAGCCGGAGAGCTGGTTT
Organism: Vipera berus; assembly: GCF_964194415.1. Classification (NCBI taxonomy): domain Eukaryota; kingdom Metazoa; phylum Chordata; class Lepidosauria; order Squamata; family Viperidae; genus Vipera; species Vipera berus. Next base: position 5,832,762 of record NC_138217.1, on the reverse strand, counting down.
TGACCACTCGAAAAGTGGGGAAGGAAAGGCCATTGGATCCCATTTCTTCACTGGGTCAACAGCTCAAGGCAAAATGGTATTCCCACACCACAGATCCTGCACCTCCTGATGTTCTGATCGTAGCTTGTGGAGTCTTTGTTGCTCTCTGAGCTTAACTATTTCACTGCAGTGTCATGACCCAACGAGGCAACATCACTAGTGCTTGAAGGGAGTGGAGATTGTGGAGAGGAGGAGAAGGAGGAGGAGGAGGAGACAACTGGACAGCAACTTGTCTGAAATGGTATAGAGTCTTTTGCATGACTAGGGAGTAGGACTAGAAAACCTCCTTTCTTGTTACCTAGTTGGGTCATGAAACATCTGTGAGATAACCACCAAGCTCAGAAACCACCCCAAAGTTCAACCTTCAGCTACAAATATTCTTTTCTATCGGTATCATATCTTATTCTTGGAGGCCTTATTCTTCAGCCTACCTCCATCAGTGTCCTTTAATTCGTGGATTCCTTCTACAGTCTCCAGAGGCCAATATTGCGATGCTTGAGCGAGAACACGGAAGCCTGTCAAGAAAGGACAGCGGGACCAAGGTCATCCCCTTTGTGAAAAACTCAAACAATTGCCAGCTATTTCTTTATTTATCTTCCCTTCCCCTCTGCTTTGATTTGTTTTTGCTTCTCTTGAGTTAGATTTTAAATTGAAAAATGCTGGGGACGTGGACCTGAAAATGGGAGAACGTGTACTCAATCCCTCCATTTCTAACTCTGATAAGATCAGTTGATGGATATTTTTTTGAGAAGATTCTAAGCATCTCCTACCCCACCCAACCAATTTTTGAAATTCTTTGGCCTTTCAAAGACCCATTTCATCATGGGGGGGAGGGAATTGACAATTAAAGTTGGAGACTCTGGAAAGAGTGCAAAAAAGAGCAACAAAGATGGTTAGGGGCCTGGAGACTAAAACATATGAAGAACGGTTGCAAGAATTGCGTATGTCTCTAGTTTAACAAAAAGGACTACAGATGACACGATAGCAGTCTTCCAGTATTTGAGGGGCTGCCACAAAAAAGAGGGAACAACCTATTCTCCCAAGCATCAGAAGGCAGGACAAGAAGCAATGGATGGAAACAACTCAAGGAGAGAACCAACCAAGAACTAAGGAGAAACTTCCCAACAGTGAGAACAATTAACCGGCGGAATGGCTTGCCTCCAGAAGTTGTGGGTGCTCTTTCACGGGAGGCTTTTAAGGGACTCGACAGCCACTTGTCTGGAATGGTATAGGGTCACCTGCTTAAACAGGGGTTGGACTAGAAGACTTCCAAGGCCCCTTCCAACTCTGCTACTCTGAGACTGTATCCGTCTGTGAAAAGGTCTTCTGAAGACTGAGCTTTTCTAAGTCAAGTAGGTAAGGACTGAACACGGGGACGTTGCCATATGAGGCAAAACTGATGAACTTCAGATCTTCCCTGTCTCCTTCTGCTCTACCACCAAGTTGCTACTCAGTAACTACTCCTTCAGCACAGAAAGAATGCAACCTTAAGAAGCAGAGATTATACAAGCAGTAGCTGTGAAAGCTAAGGATGTCCTTAATCCTTCCTTGTGCAGTATAAACACTCAAGCACACAAGTGTTAAATCAACAAGTGTGGAAGAAAGCTTGAGCTGGTAAAGAGAAGCAGAAAATAATATATCTTTGTTCTCAGGTGTTCAGTGAGAAACCCTGAGTGGTGAGAATGACAGAATACACAGCTCTAAGAAAGAAGGAGGTGGGCTGGAGCACCCATTATACCCAACCATTGAACATCCTGGTTGGGGCTAATAGGAATCAGACTCCAGTAACATCCAGATCGCTACCAGTTCAACTTTGCTTAAAAACAGTGACCTTCTTGCAATGCATATTTTTAGCATCAGAAGCCTGCTCTTGAAACAATCCAGATTTGTAATCGATTCTCCTTAAATGTTGCCTTTATTGCTTGCTCACTTCCTGGCAACTCAGAAGGGAGTGCGGACAGAGATAGAAAGGTTTGCCAAAAATATGGTTGTGGATTAAAAAGTTAAAAAAAAAAACCTTGTAAGCAACAACGGTGCGATGAAAGCGTGCTGCCAAAACATTCCAGAAGTCTTGTAAAAATGCAAGTCTCCGGTTCTTATGAACCACATTTTTTCCCTCTGATGATTGGACCCCTCCCTGTGATTTATGGAGGCTGGTGCCTGCGAAGCAGGACTGACATCCTCTTTCAATTAAGATAGGTATAGGGACTGTTAGTTGCTCCACTTTAGAATTAAAAACAAAGCTAGCTATATGCTTCGGAAGGGAGCAAAATAAGAGAATAACAGAGTTGGAAGGGACCTTGGAGGTCTTCTAGTCCAACCTCCTGCTCAAGCAGGAGACCCTATACCATTCCAGACCAATGGCTGTCCAGTCTCTTCTTAAAAACCTCTACCCACAACTTCTGAAGGCAAACTGTCCCACTGGTTAATTCTTCTCACTGTCAGGAAGTTTCTCCTTAGTTCTAGGTTGCTTCTCTCCTTGGTTAGTTTCCATCCGTTGCTTCTTGTCCTGCCTTCTGGTGCTTTGGAGAATAGCTTGACCTCCTCTTCTTTGTGTAAAGGTAAAGGTAAAGGTTCCCCCGCACATGCGTGCTAGTCGTTTCTGACTCTTAGGGGCCGGTGCTCATCTCCGTTTCAAAGCCGAAGAGCCAGCGCTTGTCCGAGGACGTCTCCGTGGTCATGTGGCCGGCATGACTAGATGCCAAAGGCGCACGGAGCGCTGTTACCTTCCCACCGGAGCGGTCCCTATTTTTCTACTTGCATTTTTTACGTGCTTTCGAACTGCTAGGTTGGCAGAAGCTGGGACGAGTAACAGGCGCTCACTCTGCTACGCGGCACTCGGGATTCGACCCGCCAAACTGCCGACCTTCTGATCGACAAGCTCAGCGTCCTAACCCACTGAGCTACTCAAATATTGGAAGACTGCTATCGTGTCACCCCTAGTCCTTTCTTTTCATTAAATGAGACATACCCAATTCCTGTAACTATTCTTCATAGGTTTTAGCCTCCAGTCCCCTAAAAGCTACTTCAACTTCTTGAAAGCGCTTATCATGAAAAAAAAATAGTCATTCTTGGTTTAGGGAATGAGGGAATTGAATGAAAAAAATCAACGTTACTGAACTCTAACATCATCTGATCTCAAAATGAAGGAAGTCACGTTGCCGGACAGGTTGAGCTGGCCCCAAAGTAAATCATTTTTATAAACCTACATTCCCTTTTATTTAAAATGAAACTGAGATAACAAAAAAAAGCAGATGTTCAGACAAGTCAGTTTAAAGCTGCATTTGAAAGAAGAAGCCTGTAAAAATTAATACTTTGCAATTTAGCATCGGGTTCCAGAATGGAAAACTGAAAAATAACTCCACAGTGGCGATTGACAAAATGGTTTGGCCAGTCACCAAAGATGGATCTCATGAGAAATAAAAAAAAAGAAACACTTCAGCCACAGCTGAAATGTTACCAGCTCGCCATTCCTGCTTTAAAATTAATTCTAGGATCTGTTTGCTAGCCTTAACAGCTCCTTCATTTTTCTTGGGCTAGGTAGGACGATCTCAAGTCGCTTAATCTGCCAACTGTCCAACCTTCACAAAGTTGCCCAACAACCACTGGGTTTGTGTAGAGAGTTGAACTCACAGCTGCCAGTAGATTAGCACTGCCAGTACACCCCTATCCTTTGAGACCTGTTGTGACAACCCTCACAATCCTCCTACTTTGACTCACAAGCCCTACATACAAAGTCCCTGATTTGGTGAGACCCAACATGGGTTGACATCCCAGGCAAGGCAACCTGCTGCTTCTTGTTGCATTTGATGTTCTTCAGCAATATATCTAACCATGCTTTTGTGGAAGATGGAGAAGACAGAGACAGGACAAGGGGGAACGCAGCAATCATAAAGGTTTTCAGAGTTTCGAGATAGCAAAGATTGCTTACCAGGATGTTTTTGTAGCCAGGTATGAGTCCTGTAAACCTATAGGTTAAATATATATAGAGAGAGATGCGTCAGTAGGATTCAGAGCAGCGAACGTTTCCAAAGAAAAGAAGAAAGATTAAAAAAATTTTAAAAAAAATAAACAGCACAGGTTTTTGAGACCATTACCTGAAATAAAATCCACAAAAAGAGATAAGAAAGTTTCACCAGCCAATTTGCCATGATCCCTTATCTCGTTGCACACCAGGAAACCGACACACACGATGATAAAATCTCAGCTCACAGTAGTCATAATATCACTAATAATAAAACTTCCAGTTCTCCATTGCCATCTGGTCTTCTTCTTCTTCTTCTTCTTTTTAAAAAAGGGTGTTTTCTAATCATCCATACAATAAGCCCATTCCGTCGACTGGTTTGTAGCAAGGGGGGGGGGAAGGAAACCAAACCCAACTCTTCTTCCTTGAGGTCTAAGAATTAAGGTTTCAAAAGGTGGAGTCCTCCTTGCGTGGCTGATAAATCCATTCCAGGAAAGAAAGAAAAAAAAAGGAAGACGAACAGTGAATAATGAAGGGGGGGAAAAAAGTGAATAAACTTGGGATGATTGCAGAGGCAAGTTTCTCTTCTCCAACTTTTGCTAGCAGCTTTCCCTTTTTAGATTTGTCTTCATTTGATCAGATGTCACTGGGTGGAAATGGAATTTGGCTTGTTTTAACAAAAAGAGAGAGAGAGAGAGAAAGAGAAAGAAAGTGCCTCGGAGAGTAAAGATTTTAAATATTTGTTCTCTGGGGCAAAAAGAGGGTGGGCTTTTGTGGAGAGAAACTGTTCATTCTTGGGAAAAACCTGACCATCTCAGGGATACACACCTCTATCCCCCGTCCTGATGGAGTGTAGAGCAAAATCAAAGTGATGTCATACTTTCTTCTCAAACTTTGTCCCATTTGGGTATTCTATTTATATCACATTACCAACGTGGCTTCCTCTTCTGGGTCCTAGCCCCAGTCAGTTAGAAAGCACGAGATTCAGAGGATGGGAAGATAGCCAGGGAAGACAAAAGGAGAGGCATTGAGAGAAGGAATCAAGAGAAAGGCTTAAGGTTTTATACGCTGGTGGCTCAGAGGTGAGATGACGTCCTTTCTTTGATACCGGAAAAGATGCTGAGACACCAGAAAGAGTGCAAGAGAAGAGCAACAGAGATGATTTGGGGGCTGGAGACTAAAACGTAACAAGGAATAGTTGTGGGAACTGGGAATGTCTAGTCCAGGGGTAGGCAACCTTGGCTCTTTTATGACTCGTGGACTTCAACTCCCAGAATTCCTGAGCCAGCCACACTGAGGGGAAAGGGAGAGGTTTCCATGCTGAGCCATGCTGGCTCAGGAATTCTGGGAGTTCAAGTCCACAAGTCATCAAAGAGCCGAGGTTGCCTACCCCTGTCTTAGAACATAGAATCACAGGGCTGAAAGGGAACTCAGAGGTCTTCTAGCCCAACCCCTTGCTCAAACAGGAGATCTTATTCCAGGGGTCTTCAAACTTGGCTCTTTTATGACTCGTGGACTTCAACTCCCAGAATTCCTGAGCCAGCCACACTGAGGGGAAAGGGAGAGGTTTCCATGCTGAGCCATGCTGGCTCAGGAATTCTGGGAGTTGAAGTCCAGGAGTCATAAAAGAGCCAAGGTTGCCTACCCCTGGTTTAGTCTAATGAAGAGAAGGACCAGGGGGTGACATGGTAGTGGTCTTCCAGTCCTTGAGGGGCTGTCACCGAGAAGACATGGTCAATTTATTCTCAAAAGCACTTGAGGCCATGACAAGAAACAATGGGTGGAAATTCTTCATAGGTAGATCCAACCTAGAACTTAGAAGAAATTTCCTGACAGGGAGAAAAATTAATCAATGGAATAACTTGCCTCCAGACGTTGTGGGTGCTCCAATACTGGAGGCTTTCAAGGAGGAATTGGACAATCATGGTGTAGGACAGGGGTAGGCAACCTTGGCTCTTTTATGACTTGTGGACTTCAACTCCCAGAATTCCTGAGCTGCTTAAAAACCTCCAGGGATGGAGCGCCCACAGCTTAAATCTACAGGTTTTCTGCTGCAAATAATCCAGAAATTCCTACTAGCTGAAAAAGCAGCATTGTTTCCAGTTTCTTGATTTGCATTAGGAGAATGTCCTTGACGTTTCCTGGGCCAGGTGTGCATATTGGTGTTTCTTATCTGAACCTTTGCCAGCTGTGGCAACTAATCCAAGCTATGTCTGCTTCATTAGTTGCTCAAGTTCACCACCCTCAGGCAGAACTATGAAAATACAGATTAAGGAAGAGGGCGAGCAGAACCAAAATAGAAGTTCATTTTTCTTTCATTAAAAGTAAAGGTAAAGGTTCACCCGCACATGTGTGCTAGTCGTTTCCGACTCTAGGGGCCCGGTGCTCATCTCTGTTTCAAAGCCGAAGAGCCAGCGCTTGTCCGAGGACGTCTCCGTGGTCCCGTGGCCGGCATGACTAGACGCCAAAGGCGCACGGAACGCTGTTACCTTCCCACCGGAGTGGTCCCTATTTTTCCACTTGCATTTTTACGTGCTTTCGAACTGCTAGGTTGGCAGAAGCTGGGACGAGTAACAGGCGCTCACTCTGTTACGCGGCACTCGGGATTCGACCCACCAAACTGCCAACCTTCTGATCGACAAGCTCAGCGTCCCAACCCACTGAGCCACCGCGTCCCTTCTTTCATTATCTGGACACAAAACCTAAGGAGTATTCAGAAGCGAGCAGAGACAGGAAGTTGCTAATCTGATGGACAGGGCACTGATGATTAGTGGTGAATAGAAATCACCATTAACACTTCTCCCCCCCCCCAAAAAAAAGAATGTTTTTGTCCTGGTTGCAAGCCAGCCAACGCAACATATTTAAATATGGAATGTTTGACAAGAAAGCTCAGAGACATGGAGCATTTTTCCAAAACGGTAGCTTGCTTCCAAGTGCAAGAAAGCAGATCCAAGGTGCATGGACTGCTTTAAGGTGAAAAAATGTGGGTTAGAGAAACAGAGAAGAGGAACAACTTTGCCTCCAGAAACCATGGGTGCTCCATCACTGGAGGTTTTTAAGAAGAGACTGGACAGTCACTTGTCTGAGATGGTATAGGTTCTCCTGCTTGATCGGAGGGCTGGACTAGAAGACCTCCAAGGTCCCTTCCAGCTCTATTCTATTCTGATTATGATCTGGGAATGCATCAAATGAGGTTTTAACATGTTATTGCACTCTCTCTTAGTAACTTCTCCTTCACAGATGTTCCCTGAGGAACCAGCACCAGCCTGAAAGTTCGGAAGACAAAAAAACCTGGTCGCAGTGACCAACACAGACTGGACCCTGCGTTAGAGAGCCAGGTTGGTGTAGTGGTTAAAGCAGCATGCTAGAAACTGGGTGGCTGTGAATTCTAGTCCTGTTTTGGACCAGTCCTTCTCTCTCAGTCTTAGGAAGAAGGAAGCCGGGGCAAGCCACTTCCATTTTTCAAGACTGAAAAAACGCTGCGATAGATGATGGCCAATATTCCACAAAGCTTTACGGTCTATGGTTCCAAAAGTCTTTTCGGGATGAGCCATCGGGAATGTCCTTGTGTTCCAAGAAAACCTGAGGGCCACAGAGCCGAAATGAGCAATCGTGGATCACACGAGGCTTAGGCAACGAAGCTTAGTTAACTTCTAGAGACTTTGGCCACACCCTGTTGAATTACAGAAAGTGACAGTCATGGTGAGTGGGGGCGGGGTGGTGGTGGTGGTGGTTTCCTGATTGTTTCCAAGAAAAGAAACGCAGGAAACAAAACCATGTTTGCTGTGTTAAAGACTCTCTAGGGCACACCACTCCCATTAGCCTTTTCATCCACATCACAATATGTCATCAGCCTCTGAAGGGACATGGAGACACTGAGAATTAGACAAAGATGGGGTTTTTTTTAGGGATATGTATTCTACTATTCTACCAGAGACTGGGTAGCCATTTTGTCTGAAATGGTATATAGGGTTTCCTGCCTGAGCAGGGGGTTGGACTAGATGACCTCCAAGGTCCCTTCCAACTTTTTATTATTTATTTATTTATTTATTTTATTACATTTATATACCGCCCTTTCCCGAAGGACTCAGGGCGGTTTACAGGGTGATTAAAAAACCAAAATACAAAAGTTAAAAACAAATTTTAAAAATTTTTTATTTGTCCCTGCATAAATAAAACCCCAGTTAAAATAAGATTAATCCTCAGCCTGGGCCAGAGAGCTCGAAGAGCCAGGTCTTCAGGCCCCGGCGGAATTATTATTATTATTATTATTATTATTATTATTATTATTATTATTATTATTATTATTATTATTATTGTTATTGTTATTGTTGTTGTTGTTGTTGTTGTTTTGTTGTTGTTTTGTTGTTGTTGTTATTATTATTAATTATTATTATTGTTGTTGTTTGTTGTTGTTTGTTGTTGTTGTTGTTGTTGTTGTTATTATTATTATTATTATTATTATTATTATTATTATTATTATTATTATTATTATTATTATTATTATTATTATTATTACCATAGAGATCCAGCCCTTCCTTCTGCAAACATCTGAAGAACAGTTACAAGAATTGGGTAGGTCTAGTTTAATTAAAAGAAGGACTAGGGGTGTTGTGACAGCTGTATTCCAATATTTGAGGGGCTGCCACAAAGAAGAGGGGGAGTGGGGGTCAACTTATTCTCCAAAGCACCAGAAGGCAGAACAAGAAGCAACGGATGGAAACTAATCAAGGAGAGAAGCAACCTGGAAATAAGGAGAAACTTCCTAATGGTGAGAACAATTAATCAGCGAAAAGGGTTGCCTTCAGAAGTTGTGGGTGCTCCATCACTGGAGGCTTTCAAAAATAGACTGAAATTTATCTGAAATGGTATAGGGCAGGGGTAGGCAACCTCGGCTCTTTGATGACTCCTGGACTTCAACTCCCAGAATTCCTGAGTCAGCATGGCTTAGCATGGAAACCTCTCCCTTTCCCCTCAGTGTGGCTGGCTCAGGAATTCTGGAAGATGAAGTCCACGAGTCATAAAAGAGCCAAGTTTGAAGACCCCTGGAATAAGATCTCCTGTTTGAGCAAGGGGTTGGGCTAGAAGACCTCTGAGTTCCCTTTCAGCCCTGTGATTCTATGTTCTAACACAGGGGTAGGCAACCTCGGCTCTTTGATGACTTGTGGACTTCAACTCCCAGAATTCCTGAGCCAGCATGGCTCAGCATGGAAACCTCTCCCTTTCCCCTCAGTGTGGCTGGCTCAGGAATTCTGGGAGTTGAAGTCCACGAGTCATAAAAGAGCCAAGGTTGCCTACCCCTGGCATGCATAGGGTCTCTTGCTCAAGTACGGGTTTGAATTAGAAGACCACCAACGTCCCATTCAACTCTTATTATTCTATGTTCTAGAGGGAAAAAAAAACCCTTTTCCTTCAGACAGTCATGAAAATAACAGCAAATAGTCCTGGCAACCCCGTAAAATGCAGCCCTCTGCCTTTTTGTGACGATACAAACCTACAAGTTCAATGAGAGTGGTTGGAAAACACATCTGTGTCCGGTTCAACAACACGCTGAAGAGGCAAGGTACATTTCAAAGTTTAGTCCAGGTGAATGTTTAGCTTGACATTTCGGCATCCCCTCTTGTGGTCCAACCCGGAAAGAGGTCCCGAGGATTCGACACAGAATGAGATTTCTGTTGGAGCAAAGAAAAAAGGAAAAGAGAAATATTTTAGTTCCCTCTTAAAGAAAACAAGTCTAAACAGTTTTTCTTCTACAAACTCTAAACGAGGTCTCTTTCCCCTAACTTCACCAATTTTTATTCCTCTTTCGGACAAATTTATTTGTGATTTATTGATTTATAAAACTGATTTGCTCTCCATCTGGTATACGACTCTGGGCCGAGATGGCACTTTTAACCTAACTGTGCACAACTGATTTCAGTTGAAAGCTGGTTCAGTTCAACCCGGTTATTCTAAGTTGGTCTCTCGTTTTACAGGTGGCCCTTGACTTGGAACTGTCCATTTAGAGACCATTCAAAGTTACAACGGCACCAAAGAAAGTGACTTATGACCATCTTTCACACTTACAACCGTTGCAGCATCATGTGATCAAAATTCAGAGGCTGACTCATATTTATGATGGTTGCAGCGTCCCGAGCTTACGTGATCCCCTTTTGGGATCCTTCTGACAAGCAAAAACGATGCGTGAGTCAGATTCATTTAACAGCCAACGTTAGCAACTTAAGCACAATGATTTAACAACCGCGGCAAGAAAAGTCATAACATGGGGCCAAATGCCATTAACAACCGCTTTACTTAGCGGCAGAAATTTTGGGCTCAATTGTGGAGGTAAGTCGGGGACTACCTTGTAATTTCACCAGCACCGGGAGTCTGCCTTAAAACTTTGTTGTTACTGGTTTTTTTTACTAAAGAAGCCTTTCTTGAAAGTTCAGCCTCTTAGCATTTCTAGATCACTCTGCTGAGATGGGAAGAATCAGCTTGCATCGCGCACAGTCCCTTGTGAAAACAAGGCCCGTCTTTGCAGCTTGTTCTGATTCTCCCGACAACGCTGCATTTTGGAATTGAGAACTGTCGTGTTTAAAGCAGTGCCACACACCCCCACCCTCTCCAGGAGTTGTGGGGAGCAAAGCTAATCTGATGTGACACCCAGGGCCTCTTAGAGAAATTGCGTTCCACGGCGAGAGGAGGAAAAATGATCTTCTCGCCATTATTCTGAGCGGCTCAGCTCCCATCAAATGTAACAAGCTGACTCCATCAGGGGCCATGGCTAATTAAAACTGTCATCTTTGCATAACGGGGCTGCGTCTTAAGCGGGTGGGTACCGTCGGATGCCCCATTGGGTGAGACGGCCCAACCCAATTTCACAACAGATTAAAAGATGTCCAGAAAAGGGACTGACAAGACTGAAGATGGAAAAGACTTTCTATATGAACCAGAAGAAACTTGAGGAGCAAGAACAGACCAAAGGGAAGACAAACATATCAGGAGAACTATGGTGATCTGGAATATAACAACAGAGGGAGATCTATTTGATGACTTAAAAGCACTGACATGGAAGGTGAGCTGGCAAAGGAAGAAAGCCAGAATAAGGCTGAAGAAAATTGGGGTTTTGATTTATTAGAGAGGATTTTATATTACTAATTAAAATAGAATATACTCAAATAGACAAGATATGTATTTTGAATACTAGATTTTGTTATGAATTGAGATAAAGAAAATAAATAAAAGATGCTGCTGAAGCCCTGCGCAACTCCAATTATCTCCAGCCAACACGGCAAATGGGATTCGTTAATTCGAGAGGTCAACTGGATGGTGAGGCTGAAAAACTATTTTTTCCTCTTAATGCCCCCTTGTCACCAATAGAGTTGCATTCCTTCCTCTCTCCTCCTTCTGCTTCCTTCTGTTTGACATTTCCAATCAAGCTCTTTTTTTATCAAATGTGACAACGGGCAATTGATTCTGCTAATTCTTGGCTGGAGGGGAGCCCGTTAATTGCAAGGCAGACCGAATTTCTCCTGGGCCCTCAATTTCCTAAGTTTCAGATTGGATGGGAAAATGGAACTGGGGAAGTTGAGGGATGGGCATTTGAGTTGCTATTAGTGTCAGCGCTTAAATGGGCAGCGGATGTGCTGTTTTATTATTGGCAAACATCTTTTTTTGACAAAATATCAAGTATTGAAGGAAAGCTGCCTGACAGACAGAATAATAATAATAGATTTGGAAGAGGTCTTCTAATCCAATCCTTTGCTTGAGCAGAAGACCTTATACTGTTTCAAATAACTGGTTGTCCAGTCTCTTTTTGAAAGCCTCCAGTGATGGAGCACCCACAATTTCTGAAGGCAAGCTCTTACGTTGGTTGATTGCTCTCACCTTTAGGAAATTTCTCCTTATTTCTAGGTTGGTTTTCTTCTTGGTTAGCTTCCTTGTCTTGTCTTTTGATGTTTTGGAGAATAGGTTGATCCATTCTTCTTTGTGGCAGCCCCTCAGATATTGGAACATTGGTATCCTCTTTTCATTAGACTAGACCAGGGGTCAGCAACCTGAAACAGTGAAACAGCCACTCAGAACCGGTTCCCTCACAAAAGTAAAAACTGGGAGCCGCAAAAAATGTGTTCACATGCGCGTACATGCACGCATGCGCAGAACAGGGTTTGACTGAAGAGTGGAGCCAAGGTGAGATATGCACCTACCCTGCATATTTGAATTGATTGGCTGAACTTTTTTAGTCCCACTTTTTTTTTTTTGGACTGCGCATGTCAGAGGACTGGGAGCCGCAGGAGACGGCTGAAAGAGCCGCATGCGGCTCTGGAGCCGCGGGTTGCAGACCTGTGGACTAGACATATCCAGTTCCTGCAACCGTTCTTCATATGTTTTACCCCCCAGCCCCCTAATCATCTTTGTTGCTGTTCTTTGCACTTTTTCTAGAGTCTCAACATCTTTTTTATACTGTGGTGACCAGAACTGGATGAGGTATTCCAAAGGTGGTCTTACTAAGGCTTTGTAAAGCAGTATTAGAACTTCACATGATCTTCATTCTATCCCTCTATTAATCATAAGACAGGAGGGAAAAATCTATTGGCATGCTGCTGTGTGATAAATATTGGCTGGTGTAAGCTTCTGTTTAATAGCACTGTGGTTTTGCTGTTGGTGTTCTTAATGATTAATCTATGCTAATTGCTTATATGTCAGACTTCATTAAGAAGAATCTGTATTAATTGGATGCTTTTATCTAAGGTTCCCAGCCAGTTTTAAACATTTTAACAGTTTCGCACAGCAAGAAATTCCTTTTTTTTTTTGCCCTACTTGAGCACCTGATCCACCTAGCTGTGTGAATACATTTATCATAGGTCTGCAAGCTACGATTGATATATGATGGGCCAGAGGTGGCTTGTTCAACCTATGCACTGAGTAAATCCTGTCCTGGAGTACAAGGGAAGTTGATTGCAGCTGAAAAGCTGAAGTGGGGCTCAACTCTCGATAAAATTTTTGTCCAGAAGCTTTGTGCTCATAGATGCAAACATATGCAAGCAATAAAAAGCCCTGGAGCGATGCACGAAATGTTACCTTGATGCATAAATTAGACTTGCAGGAGGGAAGGTTTGGGACAGAGGAAGGGGCATGTTTTTGACAAACCAATTTGGAGAGAGAGAAATCTCTTTTTCAGAGTAAAGACGAGAAGATAAGCTTAACAATCTAGAATTAAGGAGAAATTTCCTGACAGTGAGAACAATTAATCAGAGGAACAGCTTGCCTTCAAAAATTGTGGGTGCTCCATCACTGGAGGTTTTTCAAAAAGAGACTGGACAGCCATTTGTCCAGGATAATATAAGGTCTCCTGCTTGAGCAGTGGGTTGGACAAGAAGATCTCCAAGGTCCATTCCACCTCTGTTATTCTATTCTATATTTAAGGTCGGACGTTATCAGCCACCCTGAGCTGTGGCATAGGTAAAGGTAAAGGTTCCCCCGCACGTGTGTGCTAGTCGTTTCCGACTTTAGGGGCCGGTGTTCATCTCCGTTTCAAAGCCGAAGAGCCAGCGCTTGTCCGAGGACGTCTCTGTGGTCATGTGGCCGGCATGACTAGACGCCAAAGGCGCACGGAGCGCTGTTACCTTCCCACCGTAGCGGTCCCTATTTTTCTACTTGCATTTTTACGTGCTTTCGAACTGCTGGGTTGGCAGAAGCTGGGACGAGTAACAGGCGCTCAGTCACGCGGCACTCGGGATTTGACCTGCCAAACTGCCGACCTTCTGATCGACAAGCTCAGCATCCTAACCCACTGAGCCACCACGTCCCTTGAGCTGTGGCATAGGACGACTCAAATGGGCTAAAAGTATCTGTGCTGCAACAGAAAGCATAATGCTTGAATGGAAGCAGAGCACCACCTTGTGGTCTTCATAATATTTCTGAAAAGTGGACTGCAACAGAAGCCACTCCTTCTTCTCCTGTTAGTTGATCCAGCCACGGTAATGCAGGCGGGGTAAAAAAAATGATTGGCTTCTGCAACTAATACAATGGTTTAATGGAGATGTGCAGGCTCCCTTAGCTCAAGAAGAATGGCTCGCTCTCAATACCATGATGTAAAAATAAAAAAATAAGAATCCCGGCATTCAAAGGGAAGCCGGTCAAGAGGGATGAAGCTGAATCACCGGTGAGTAAGCTGGTGACTCCAACTTGAAATGTTTAGATGACTTGAAGGCCATCAAGAAGGAACTGTTAAGAGATGGTGGACAGCAGACTTCGGAATTCGGGAGGCTTCCGGATAAAGTGGTTTCGTTTTTATCGGGGTAAAGATCTGGCATTTGTGACCTTGAGATTTGTGTTCTTTGTGGACTGACTTCAAAAGAGTTTCGACCAGTGCTTGTCAACCATGGCAACTTGAGGATGGGTGGACAACACTCAGAATTTCCCATCTAGCATGGATGGACCTCAACGTCCAAATTCCCCAGCCAGCAAACTATTTGGGAAGTGATGGGAGTTGGACGTCCACCCATCTCCAAGTATCTAAGGTTGAGAAACATTGGTTTAGACATTTACATGTGGTCTTATAATGCCTGGAGGATGAGATAGAAAACCTGACACAGGTGAGACCTACGTATATAATAAGATTCCCTAGAGATGCTTATGTAGATCTCTGGGATATCAATGTCCAATTCACTTTTCTCCTTGGTGGGATCCCTATTTTGGAACAAATTATGATGACAGGAAGCAAGTATTTTACTGAAGTTTAGGAAGCGCCTCAAAACACATTTATTTCCCCAGCCTTTTTCATGCTGCTGTTCTGGTTTACACTTTATTGGAAGGTATGTTTTTATTGTCTCTTAAACTGCTTTGGAGCCACTAGAGGAGTAATTTAGATCTTCCAAGTAAATAACTCTATTCTGTCATCTTTGAGTAATGTTGGGCTTTTAACTGACAGAACTGTGGGCTACTTCACAAAATATTAAGAGGATGCTGTCTCTAATGGATGAAATAAAAAAAGTCCCGTTTTCAGGACAAGTAACCATGTTCTTCTTTACTACCATGTAAGAACAGACATGGGGTGCCTTTTTAACTCTTTTTTTTAGTCCCCATCTTTAAAAACATCCAGTTTACCTAAAATTCTGCCCCATTTCTGAGTCAAGACCAAATTATGAGTGAACCACCACCATGGGGTGGAGCATTAGCCCACTGCTCCACCACCTTGGTGGAGCAGTGGGCTAATGCCTCCTTAAGTAACACCAGCTGCCTGCAATTAGTGCAGGTTCGAGTCCCACCAGGCTCAAGGTTGACTCAGCCTTCCATCCTTCCCAGGTAGGTAAAATGAGGACCCAGATTGTTGGGGGCAATAAGCTGACTTTGTAATAATGCCGCTTTGGGGTGTGTGTGAAAGCCCTAACAAGCAGGCATATACATAGAATGAAGGCTACTGCTAAGCTTGTAAGCCACCCTGAGTCTTCGGAGAAGGGCGGGATATAAATGTAATAAAAATAAAAATAAATAAAAATAAATAGTTTCAATCCCCCCTGAAAACAGAATTCACCATAAAAGGGAGAGCAATTTGATTAGTGTGCAATGTTTCCTCTCTGCTTCTCTAATTGAATTGAGCAATTTTTTCCCCTGAACATTCTCCCTTAGTTGAGACACAGGCAACCATTTTGCTTAGACTCTGCGTACCGATTTAAGTTTTCTAACAAAATAACTTACATCCTGCTGTTTCACCAATATCAGCATTTCAGGTAACTCAAGGTGCAGAAGACAGCTTCAGCTAGAACCCTAACTCGTTAGGCATTTTATTTTGTGTATTCAAACTCTGAAATGACATTAGGTTGGGGAGGCGTAACATAAAGGCTCAAGCTGAGCCAAGCCACCATCAGCCTGGGATCCTATTGAGTGCAATGTGTAAACACAGGACACATTTGCTCATTTTCTGAGATGAATTAAGAAGTCAGATTTGCTTTCTTCTGCCTTGGCTAAAGTCAGATATGCTGCTGTTTTTTCACCCGCCCAGCCAACAGTTGCTCAACTAAGGTAACTGGGTTGTTGTTACTGGCAGACCTACCCAGCTAAAGCCTGTTCCTCTTTAATAAAGGAAAGTTTGGTCTCAAAACTGCATTTGCAGTCTGCAAGGCCTGCTTGGGCCATAAACCAGAGGGTTTTTACGCCATTACAGAGCAGGAAGTGCACAAGACTCCTGGGCTGTGGCTGTGCCCACTCAACCTCCATATTTGCAACCCGTCTCTTGCAAAAATACCGGGCACTGGCCAAGAAAAGGTTCCTCATTTCCTACTCTAGAGGCTGCAGTTGTAGCTCTGGCTAATCAGTTCAGTCAACCTCTACAGAAGACAATGCCAAACTCACAATGCCGCACACGAATAGTTCCTACGGGTGTCCCAGTTGATGCCCATAAGGATCCCTGCTTTTTGACATTATTCAAAATGACATGAGATGTTGGCATGTTGAGAGGCACCAGTCCTCAGCGGGGGTCTCTAAATGTATTTCTAAGGCTGGTAGTTGGTCACTCCTCTCCCTTTCCAGAATGAAGCCACTGGAGAGGGTTGCTTTTAGAGATTAATCACAAACACCAACCTCCAGAAAATTCACCCTCCCCTTTAACTAGACATTAAGTATTAGCGTGTCAGTTAGGACTAGGTTAGTTGCAGGCAGCCACCAAGATAGAAGAAAAGCAGGTTTAAACCCAAAAATGTTTCTCAAAAATTAATCTGACTGAAGCAGCCCCTTTCATCATTTCATCTAGCATTCAATGATTTGCCTCAACTCTAGAAACCCAGAGGGCGGCATCTATTGTACACTTCAGATCTACCTGCAACAATTATTTTAGGCCAGTGGTTCCCAACCTTTTCTATAACCCGCATCCATAGAACGCTTCTTATACTCGCACCTTCAAAAGTGATACCTGGTTTTGAATGACGTGAACATATACACTATATTTTTGAAACTTCAAAACCTAAATTTTCGCACCCCCTGGAATGTTGTCTCGCACCCCTGGTTGGGAACCCCTGATTTAGGCTGAACCAAAATAAGACTTAGGCTCGCAAATTCGTTTAGGCTAGAAAATTAATTTAAAATTTAGATGCCGAACTTTGAGCTTCAGTTACTACCTGCTTGGAGGAATCTTTTAGAAGGGGTTGTTTTGTTTTTTAAAAAACTTCCAAATCTTGCTTCAAATAATTATCCTTCAAAAGAGCCGCTTGATTGGGTATTTGAAATACAACTTTATTATGCTCTAAACAGAGGAATGGGAATGACAGTAACAAACAAGATTTACCACTGAATACTGTAATGAGACTGCAGCAGTCAGATTTGTAACTCAAATGTGGAGTAAATTTGCAGTCCAAAACAGCTAAATATGCAGGTCCAAAAATGAAGGAATTTTATTTTAACTGCCACATTCACGCGCCAAACCCCATTCTCTCTTTCAGCATCCCAAAGATTAAAGCACAAGTTCTCATCAGCTAGAATAATAAAGTGGCAAACACGCTGCACCACTGACATCACAGGACAGTTGCCTATAAAACTAGACTTCTGACGCTGGGCTCCAGCTTCGCCTCCCTCACAGGTCATCATCTTCGTCTGGCAGTGCAGTGGTCTGAGCAATCTGGAAGAGGGGGAAAAGAAAGGGTCAAGAGCTCTGAAAAAGTCTAGGCCACGGGCAGGTGGCCAAGGTCTTTTAAAAAAGGGTTACCTGTAAATCTTGCTCGTACTGTGCTGCCAACGCTGGATCCATAACGACCTCTGGGGGGGCAAGAGCAGGCATGGCAACGAATTCCAGGTTGGGATCGCCAATGAGCTTTCTCGCCAGCCAAAGGAAGGGCTTCTCAAAGTTGTAGTTGCTCTTGGCTGAAATGTCATAGTACTAAATGCAAAGGTGAGAGAGAGGAACTTGAGTTAGCAGAGATTGAGGGGCCTGCTATCCTCTGCAGGTAACTTCTCCGACTTCTACTGCGCATTTGCGGTTTGCTTTCTGAGAAGATTTGACTTATTTTAAATCTTTTTGTCACAAGATAGCTGCCTACTTTTATTGGAATTGAGAGTTCAGAGTGAGCAGATTCAGAGAGAAAATCACTTCAGGAATCGTTACCAACTAAATCAAACATTGATAGAAGAGAATATTTTTAGCTAGGGTTGAACTGTGGGGATCTTCCATGTTCTCCGAGCTTATTTTTTTTGCAGACCTTTCATTATCGAAGTAGGTAACCACAGGTAACACAATGGCTAGGCTAGCAGTTATGTTACTTAGCTGTGTAATGAAATGTCTGCATAAATCAAGTATGGTTAATATTATTTTGCTTCAATCACATTACACAATCTATAAAAAGGAGTTCCCCCACCAGAAAAAGCACTTAACAAATGTTTGCTGAATTAAAATCCAGAAATATAGACAATTAAACCTGTAAAATGGGTACATTTGGTTATGAGGGCTCCCTGATGCTTTGAGTTTGGTTGTTTCCTTGCAGACATTTCCTTACCCAAATTACCCAGACCTGGATTCTACCAGTGGGCTCTGGGGAACCCAGAGTGGGATAGAGCCCATTAAATGGCTTGTTTGAATGTGTGTAGTCACTGGAGTTGGGGGGAGGAGGATTACTTTTCTTTTTTTTATAGGGTGTTTTTATATCTGTGTAAGCCGCATTGAGTCACCATATTTATTTATTTATTTTATTTTTTTATTTTTTATTCTATTTATATCCCGCCCTTCTCCGAAGACTCAAGGCGGCTTACAAGCTTAGCAGTAGCCTTCATTCTATGTATAGGCCTGCTTATTAGGGCTTTCACACACACACCCAAGCGGCATTATTACAAAGTCAGCTTAATTGCCCCCAACAATCTGGGTCCTCAATGCGAGTAGGCCAGGGGTCCTCAACCTTGGCAACTTTTAAGACTTGTGGACTTCAACTGCCAGAATTCCTCAGCCAGCTTCTGGGAATTGAAGTCCACAAGTCTTAAAGTTGCCACGGTTGAGAACCCCTGGAGTAGGCGGCAGTATAAATTTTCTAAATAAATCAATAAACTAGGTCACATCAACATTTGGTTCTGTTGACCTTTCTCTTTTCAGCTAGAGATGCCTTGTTCTTACCTGCAGATTTTTCTTCCTGTGAAAGACAATGGACTTTGCTTTGACTTTCCTGTCCTTGATGTCCACTTTGTTGCCACACAAAACTATGGGGATGTTCTCACAAACCCGTACCAGATCTCTATGCCAGTTGGGTACGTTCTTGTATGTAACCCTTGATGTTACATCAAACATTATGATGGCACATTGAGCTAGAAGGCAAAGCCATGGGCATTATTAGTCAAGGGGACAGAAGCATGCAATTTACAATTCTAATATTAAAGCAATTCTATATAAAAGCGGTCCCAAGTGTTTGTATTGTTACTTCAACAGTATCCATTTTGACTTTTTTAAACATAAATGTAATGAAAACACAATTCTAACATTTTGATAGAAAACAGAAATGGGAACACTTAAAGTTACCGAAGTAGGATAGTTCTTTATTTCCTGTTTACAAATATTTGTTCAAATAACTTATTTACTAAATGTACATGGCCAATCCTATCACTCTTGAACTGACCTTGAATGTAGTAACCATCCCGCAGACCTCCAAACTTTTCTTGGCCAGCTGTATCCCATACGTTAAATTTAATGGGACCTCTGTTAGTGTGGAACACCAGAGGATGGACTTCGACTCCCAAAGTAGCTGCAACAAAATGAAATGTTAGTTGCTACACTGCATGTGAAGGCACAACACAAAACTTTCAAGGATTATTTGAAGGCAAGTTACTTATCCATCTCGGGCCTGTTCACATCTTGTCTACAGATTTTAAAAAAGCAACTTTTCTTTAAACATTTGCTTTTTTAAAAAAAAAATCCCCAGCAGTTTGACTCCTTTTTTCTCTTTTTATTCACTCCACCCCCTTGATCTACCAGGAGAGATGAAAACAGTAATTATAACTCAGGTGTCTTTTCAGCTCAAACTGTATGATGTTTAACACCTTGGACCCTTAGAATATACAGACCATAAAATTATGTACAGAGATCTAGAATTTTACACCCAAGTTACAGTTTAGATCTGGTCCTATAAAAGGCAAGATATCAAAATCATTTTAATGGATCTACATGACTTAATGGTAGAGGACAGGAAGGCCTGGAGGAACGTTGTCCATAGGGTCGCGATGGGTCGGACACGACTTCGCAGCTAACAACACATGACTTAAAGAGTTTACATACCTACATACTTCTTCTCAAATTCACCAGTCAAGTGGCGTTTCACAAATGTTGTTTTACCAGTGCCACCGTCACCAACCAAAACAAGCTGCATTTAAAAAAAAAAGATTAAGAAAATTATGTCTTATGCTAACGTTTTTTTCAACCAGTATCAATCTTACAAAAACATATATATATACCAAGCCAGTATGCTGTAATTGTTATAGAACAGTCGCACTGATCATCAAAAACTAAAACATATTCAAAAATACCAGAGATCTACACCTTGGAAGCTATTCAAGTTGTGGCAACGAACCAGCAGACAAATGTTTCTTAAATGAAAAGTAACTAATTCATTTATGTATTTTTTTTCTACCTTGTTTTATTGGCAAATCCGTGTATTAATCTAAGGAAAATCTAAGCAAAAGAATGGTTTATATATAGAAGTATTAATTTTGCTTGATTTAAAAAATTATTTCCATTTCTTTGAAATTACTCAGAAGAACTAGAAAACTCACACCTGTTTCTATGTATTCGAAGCTATACAATTTTACAATTAAAAGCATCCACCGTTTGGAACAGAATATCAAATAGGAACTATTTTGACAATATTAATAAAATTATAGTACATGTAGTACATGTAATATTTCCTATTTACAAATTCAATCCAACTATTTAAAAAAGTTTACTAATTTACCAAAAGCACTACCTTCACTCTCCAAAAGGTACACATCAAAAGAAACACTCCTTCAATATAAATAATCAAAGACAACATGATTCATTAAAAATTACATTTGGATAGCAAACTGATTCTTTTTGAGTTGGGACTGAACTCTGTATTCCAGCATTAAGTCTACAAATACATACTAAGAAAACAGGCATACAGTGTAGGCCACAAGGCTATTTGGGAATTAAGTTATCATATTTTGCATCTCTGCCTGCAAAGAAACCATATCAAATTTCTAACCACACAATTTCAGCCCTCAACAGATTGAAAATAAATTTGCGTTCCATTGAGAACAGGCATTTCTTTGAAGTGAAGAAAAAAAAAGGGCAAAAAAATACAGTCAGCCCAAACAGGAGCTTGGCACAAGCCAGAAAAGCATTCCTGTGGATTTGCAAACCAACAAAGAAAGCTCAGAGGCCTGGCTTGCTGCGCTGGCTTCCACCAGGACAAAGTTATTAGAAAAAGACCAGGTGAAAAGAAGGCCGTTCAGCCCTACCTTAAACTGCACTTGGGGTTCTCCTTGTGGGGCGGCCATGCTGTGTCTGTGGGAAAGAGCAAGGTATGAGTGGAGAGGCGGCACTGCAGATGATCATCTGCCTCCAAGGCGCGTGGCTGGCTGGCTGAGCTCTCCATCCGGGTCGAGGAGGAGGAAGCAGTAAATGGCGGAAGGCAGGGACAGGGGCTGGCCGGGGCTTTTGTGTGCGTTTCCCCCTCTCCCCCTTCCAGCCCTTTTAAAAACAACACACATGCACACACATTCCACACAAAACTGCCCAACGGGGGCTTGTCAGAGGCGATGAAAAACAGTCTGAAAAGGGAGTGAAGGGGGGGGGGGGAAGAGGGCCCAGCTGCAAAGTCAAATCACCTGCTTTCCTTTAGGACTATGCGCCTCCTCTAATCCACTCTTCCAGGCATCCCAGTCTGAGGGCAAAAGAGAGTGCGCCCCTAAAGAAGGGCCCCCCTCCCCTTTCTTGACATCTCCCCCAAAAGAGAAAATCTTGGGCAAGGCAAAGAAGCATCTCCTGAAGACGGGCCTCCTCCCAGCATTCTTGGCACCCCACCCCCCCAAGGCGAAAGTCTGGGGGGACAGAAGAAAGTCTACCTTTCCCGTTTCTTGCCATCTCCCTTAAAGGAAAGTCAGGGGCAGTAAAAGAGAGATACTTCTAGAAGGAGGGCCCCCTCCCTCCTTAATGGGATCTCCTAAGGGGGCATCTCCCCTAAAGACAAAGCAGGGGGGGCACAAGAGCCCCTGAAGGGGTCCCTCCCACCTTAACCGGATCCCCTAAAGGGGCATCTCCCCTAAAGACAAAACAGGGGGGCACAAGAGCCCCTGAAGGGGTCCCTCCCACCTTAACCGGATCCCCTAAAGGGGCATCTCCCCTAAAGACAAAACAGGGGGGGCACAAGAGCCCCTGAAGGGGTCCCTCCCACCTTAACCGAATCCCCTAAAGGGGTATCTCCCCCTAAAGACAGAACTGGGGGGGGCACAAGAGAGCCTCCTAAAGGGCTCCGTCCCACATTTCTTGGCACGCCCCCCCAAGGCAAAAATCTGGAGGGGAGAAGGCAGTTCCTTCCCCGGCATCTCGCCCAAGGTAAAAGTCCATAAGTAAGAGCACCCCCCCCAAAAAAAACCCCCCAGCACCTTCTCTCACCATGAGAAAAAAAAAGTCTGGTAGGGGGTAGAAGAGAGAAACCCCCCCTAAAAAAAGCGCCCCTCCCCCACCTTTGTAGGCCTCTCCCCTTAGGGGGGGAAACCCCCGTGAAAGCTGGAGACTCCCCCTCCCAGAAAGGCGCCCCCTTTTTCCCCAGTAGGCTCCTTCCGTCCCTCCCCACCCCTTTTTTTCCGACTCACCTCCGAAGAAAGGAAAGAGGGAGAGCGCCGCGTTTGGGCGCCCATTCCTCTCTCCTTCCCTGCCAGCCCGCGCATGCGCACAACGCCCGCCGCCGCTCGCTCGCTCCCCCCCCCGCCGCCAACCGCCTCCCGCCAACCGCCTTTTTTTCCCCCCCGCGCGCGCGCGTGCGCTTCAGGGCCCCCTCCCCTCGTTCCTCGCGGGGGGGGGCATCCGGAAGGCCTTTCCCGCCCTTTCTTGGCCAGAGGGGGGAGGGGGGCGGAAGAAAGGAGTGAGGCGGCCTGGTCGTTCCCGCGAGGTGAGCGAGCCAGGCCGCGGCCTTCCTTCCTCTCCCTCACCTCGCCGGGCGGGTTACCTTCTCGGGGCGTCTCGTCCGCTGCTTGCCTGCCTTCTCCGCTCGCGGCTGCCGCTGCTGCTGAAGGGAAGCGAGCGGGCTTGTGAGGGAAGATGGCGGAAGCGCGCTCGTTCAAATCGCCCTGAAAGAGGCAGCAGCCACAACAGCAGCGGCGGCAGCAGAGGGCGGGGAGCGCGCACGCCGCTCACGTAGCCGCGCGGGGAGAAGCCAATCAGCGCGCGCCTGCGCCGCGTCGCGCAACGGGAAGGGAGGAGCCTGGCGTCAGGCGACCGCGCCTGCGCGGTGGGATGCCTCAGAAACTTGGGCTCGCTTTTTCTCTTGCCCTCGCGGCGCCGGGGCCCCGCCTTTCTCGGCAAGAGGAGACAGTAAATGCGCGCGCTTTCTTCGAAAGCTCCGCCCCCGCCATCACCCCGCGTTGGGGTGCGCCTGCGCGGTGGCGCGCGGGCCTTTTGGCGCGAAAGGGGAGCGCTCATTTTCCCCCCCCTCCCTTGGGCGCGCTGCTATTTTAGATTTAAAATATTTAGGAAAAAAAGGAGGAGCAAGAAATAATAATTAAAAAGAAAAAGCAATGCAAGTGGCGATGCAAAAGACCCATGGGCACCAGCAAGGGGCTTCTTTCTTGCCAAAGGGTGGTCTGATGGCAAAAATAATGCTTGCTTTTCTTGCTTTGCCAAAGGTGGGGAAGATGGGCTATGTAGTTTAGCATTGCAAAGTTGGGGAACAGATGCCTGATGAACTTGGGGGATGCTTTTTCCCCATTCATGGGACGATTGCGATGGTGAATGGATCCCAAGTGGTTGGCCGAAGACAAAGCTTATCTGATCATCCCCTCAGTTTAAATGTTTGTTTCTGGCCTCTAAAGGCCAGAAAAGAAATTCGCATTACCTTTAATTCCATCACCTCTGAAAGCCTCTGAAATAATTTCTGCTCTGGCAAGGCATCAATCATGTTACAGGGAGTCCTCAACTTACAACGGTTCATTTAGTGACCAAAGTCACTAAATGACAAGCACAGTCAATGGGGAAAGCCAGATTCACTTAACAACCATGTTACTAATTTAACAACTGCAGTGATTCACTTAACAGCTGTGCAAGGAAGGTTGTAAAATGGGGTAAAACTCACGTAGTAAATCTCTCACTTAGCAATGGAAACTTTGGGCTGCATTGTGGTTAGATTTTAGATTTTATTAGATTTTATTAGATTTATATACCGCCCTTTCCCAAAGGACTCAGGGCGGTTTACAGGGCATTTTAAAATCAAGTCGGGGACGACCTGTACTTGATTCTTTTTTGTTCTTTCTGCAAAAAGGGTGCAGTTCCAAAACCAGCAACTTTCAAATGTATTTTTTATTTTTTTTTCTCACTGCATCTGTTGATTTACTAGAAATGAGAAGAGAAACATTGATTGAAAGGTACTTTGACTGACAGCAGCAGGAACCATTCATTTGGTTTTGCTAAATGAATAAATCAACCCCCATATATGTTGAATATGCAAACAGTGGGGAGATGCTCAAAAAAAATCACACACCTAGGTCATAACATGAGTATTTTTATTTATTAATTTTTTTACGTCACCTGTCTCATTGATACAGCCACTTTGGATGTGGTACAACCTGATAAAACATAGTAAAAAGTCCTGCAGTATGATTAAAATTAGAAGAATTAAATAGAAAAGCTAAAAAAAACCCAATACAACGGGCATTAAATGTTTTTAAATTTGAAATGTTCAATTTTTTTTAAAAAAGCATCTCTTAATATTTTAATAAGGATTTTAATGTGGTCCCCAGCCTCTCTCTCTCTCTCTCTCTCTCTCTGTCTCTCTCTGTCTCTCTCTCTCTGGGCCTGGACTAGATATATTTGCATAGCTCCGCCCTTTCTATAACGCCACACCCCCTCGCTTGGTCCCTCAGTGATATTCCAGCAAAAATCTTAATACGAGCTCCCTCTTCCCTTGGACCAGACTCTACATTTGCATAGCTCCGCCCTTCCTTTGCAAGCGGCCACACCCCCTCTCCTGTCCCTCAGTGATATTCCACCAACAATCTTAATACGAGCTCCCTCTTCCCTCCCTCTTCGCTTGGACCACACTCTACATTTGCATAGCTCCGCCCTTCCTTTGTAAGCGGCCACACCCCTCCGTCGGTCCTCGACCCGCTGGGTTCTTCGGCTTTATAACGGGGAGGCGACGCCTGCGCCTGCGCAGTGGGCGGCGGCCGGGGCAGTGGTTACCCTGGCATCAGCGAGTGAGGAGGAGGCGGCGGCCGTGTTGAGCCGCCGCTGGAGCCTCCCGGAACGAGGAGCCGCTTGCGGTGAGCAAAGAGCGGCAGAAACGCCCGGGGAGAACCGGCTGGAAGAGCCCCGCCAGGATGAGAGACCGTCTGGCCGAGCTGGCATCGGTGAGAGGCTGAGGAGGCGGCGGCGGAGGGAGGGTGACCCCTGGGCAAGAACAGCCCCCCTCCGGGGGGGGAGGGGGAGAGACCAATTAACGGATGCGCGGCAGCATCCCCGGTCCGGGAGCGCCGCTCGCTTGCCTCCTGCTGCAACCTGGCGCCCGTTGCAAAGGAGACGGGCGACGGCTCCCAGAGGATGGAGAAGACAGGCGTGGTAGTCGCACGCCTTTAGAAAAAAAGCCTCTTTCTACGCTCCCATCGCCTTTTGTTTTATTTATACGTTCAGTTTATATGCCGACCATCCCCATCCCTGTGTGGCTTTACATGATCTTTGCCAGGTGTGTTTTTGTTCCAGTGAAGCTTTCTGCATTTTTTTTGCATTTATCTCCCAAAGGCGTTCGTCACCGGTAGGGCAGCCAGCTCAGAGCAGCCTCTGGTTCAAAACAAAACAACACAGCTGGGCAAAGCAAACATTCCCAGGTTGAGGAATGTTGCTAGAGGTGCCTTTTCTGCGGGCATGGATTAGGGATACTTATTTATTTATTTTATTTTATTTTTATTTCATTTATATCCCGCCCTTCTCCGAAGACTCAGGGCGGCTTACAAGCTTAGCAGTAGCCTTCATTCTATGTATATTTATTTATTTATTTATTTATTTATTTGTATTTGTATTTATTTATATGCCTGCTTATTAGGGCTTTCACACACACACCCCAAGTGGCATTATTACAAAGTCAGCTTAATTGCCCCCAACAATCTGGGTCCTCATTTTACCTATCTCGGAAGGATGGAAGGCTGAGTCAACCTTGAGCCTGGTGGGATGCGAACCTGCACTAATTGCAGGCAGCTGGTGTTACTTAAGGAGGCATCAGCCCACTGCTCCACCAACTTACTGGTTAAGTTCGGCAATCATCTTCCCTTCTTGTTAACCCTTTTCCTAAAAAGAGCCTAAATTTTTGACATGAACTATTTTTTTTAAAAAGCATTCGTTTTCTGCTGGGAATGGAAGAGCCTTCCTTTGCTTTATTTTAAAATGGGGCAAAGCAAAGTTGCCTAATAAAATGCAAGTATTTGTGTCATGGTTGCAGGCAACCTTTTCAGCAAAAGGTTTTGTGTCAAATGAACCGGGTGTTTTGAAAACATTGCATTCTGTTTTGCTACTGGCGGGGAAGATACAAAGAATCAGGGTGAACAAACAACTTGGAAGAAATTAGCAGTTTTAAAAGTTCGGATGTTGATAAGAGTTTGGGCACCAATGTGTGTGTGTTATTTTAAAGAAAGCATCTTGCATCAATGGTGTGCAGATATTGGTCTGTCCCTGCATTTAATATGTCCATATTTCTAATTAATATTTGAATTGCAATTTCAACCTTCTTACCCTCTTGGAGTTCACTCCAAGAGAAGGAGAGCTTGTGCCTTTTAAAGAATATTTATTTGAAGCTGTAGCTTCCACACAGAGGGAGGTATATACGGATAGTCCTCAACTTACGACCACAATTGAGCCCAAAATTTCTGCAGCTAAGCAAGACACTGTTAGGTAAATTTTGCCCCATTTTACGACCTTTCTTGCCACAGCTGTTAGGTGAATCACTGCAGTTGTTAATTGAGTAAGTGAATCTGGCTTCCCCATTGACTATGCTTGTCAGAAAGTCCCAAAAGGAGGATCACATGATCCGGGGACACTGCAACCGTCATAAAGTTTCCAAGTGTCCGAATTTTGATTACGTGATCACTGGGATGCTGCAATGGTCATAAGTGTGAAAAATGGTCATACGTTCATTCAGTGCCATTGTAACTTTGAACGGTCACTAAATGAATTGTTGTAAGTCGAGGACTATTTGTATTGTACATTTGTGTATAGATCTGAATGCCTGCACCTATACGTGATACAGCCACGTTTCTGTGTAATGGGCTTTTTGAGGATTTTCAGGAATTCCCCATGTTTCTTAGGAGCAGTGTGGCAATTTTTGGTGGCAGTGCCATCCTCATTGATATTAGCAGCACCGTGTGATGAATTCGGAGGTTGCCGCCATAGTAATCCACCTAACTGTTTGAAGGATTTGGTCTGCCAGAGGGTGCCTGTTTGAGATAAATTTCTGGCTGGGAAACGTTTAACCCGATCCCAGTTTGTCATCTTAGTTTGTTTTCCTAGAAAGGAAGGGAGGCTCAGCTCTGCATTTCCAGAGCTGTAGTGCATTTCAAAGTGTCCTGAGGTGGGGGTGAGCATATAAATTAAATAATACTTTTTTTTTTCTTTTCCAAAGCAGTAATGACCCCAAACATTTGTAATGAGGAAATGTTTCTCAATTTAAAAAAATGAGGACAACAAAAAGATTCTCACAACAAAATTTTATCAAGACATAAAATAGCACTTGTAATAGCCCTTGGACTTATATACCACTTCACAGTGCTTTACAGCCCTCTCTAAGCGGTTTACAGAGTCGACCTATTGCCCCCCCCCCCCGACCATCTGGGTCTACATTTTACTGACCTTTGGAAGGATGGAAGGCTGAGTCAACCTTGAGCCCGTCAGGATCGAACTGCTGGCTGAGGGCAGTGAGTTAGCCTAGAATGCTGCATTCTAGCCACTGTGTAGGAAGGGAAGGGAAGGGAAGGAGCACTAGCACTTAGACTTATATGCCGCTTCACCGTGCTTTACGGACCTCTCTAAGCAGTGTACAGAGTCAGCATTTTGCCCCCAACAACCTGAGTCCTCATTTTACCGACCTCAGAAATATGGAAGGCTGAGTCGACCGTGAGCCGGTGGCAATTGAACTGCTGGGAGTTGGCAGAATTAGCCTGCGGTATCGCATTCTAACCACTGCACCACCACGGCTTTTTCTCCAAATATATAAAGAAAAAGAAAGGTAAAATGGGGGGGAGAGAAAAGAGAAAAGTGTAGGATAGAGGGGAAAAGGGGGGGGCGGGAAAGGCACTCACTTGCAACTCCTTTTGGTGTAGTAAAACAAGATAAATAACATGAAACCTCAACTTTTTAACTTTTATATAAGCACAAAAATTCTCCTCTGCAGAAGTGTGGGCTATCAAGAAAGATAGCCAGAAATCATAATTTTAAAATTATTATTTTAACTTTTTTTGCGTCATAAGCGGCTTGCAGTGGAACTGTTTTGTCAGAATGTTTACGTTGCTTTCGTTTTGTGCTGTCCAAGGTAATTTGCAAGAACAATACCATCAGTATTCCTCTGACTTTTTTTTTTTTTTGGTATCACAATTTGAGTGTGTCTGTGCACTTGTGATATGTTTTTCCTTCCTCTCATTCTTATCTCTTCCTGTGGCAACAAAGAAGCTTTAGAAAGAAAAGGAAGGTGTTAGGACTGAAGAGCCTTTTGCTTAACCTCAGTAGCTTCAAACACAAGAAAAACTGGTTATTATACTTGATTCCACAATTACACACCCTGGGCTTCATTCGAGGTTTAGAATTTCACTGCCAGCCGGCCACATTTGTTTTAAAAGAACATATCTAAGAAAAATAAGAAAACCTTCTGTGTTTTTTCTTGGAAGACTTCAGTAAGAACTGAAGAAGCTTCTTGGAAGAGAAACAAAATGTGTTCAAGGGAAAATAAAGTCCACCTGCCTTTTGACAAAGCACCTTTGGGATAACAATGACCAGAATAGGATAGAATATAGAATATAGAATAGAATATAGAAATAGAATATAATAGAACGTAGAGTAAGAATAGAATAAAATAGAATGTAGAGTAAGAGCAGAATGTAGAATAAGAATAGAATTGTAGAGTAAAAATAGAATAGAATAGAATAAGAATAGAATTGTAGAGTAAGAATAGAATAGAATAGAATAGAATAGGAATAGAATTGTAGAGTAAGAATAGAATAGAATGTAGAGTAAGAATAGAATAGGAATAGAATGTAGAGTAAGAATAGAATAGAATAGAATTGTAGAGTAAGAATAGAATAGAATATAAAGAATAGAATAGAACGTAGAGTAAGAATAGAATAGAATATAGAGTAAGAATAGAATAGAATGTAGAGTAAGAATAGAATAGAATGTAGAGTAAGAACAGAATAGAATAGAATAGAATTGTAGAGTAAGAATAGAATAGAATAGAATAGGAATAGAATTGTAGAGTAAGAATAGAATAGAATGTAGAGTAAGAATAGAATAGGAATAGAATGTAGAGTAAGAATAGAATAGAATAGAATAGAATTGTAGAGTAAGAATAGAATAGAATATAGAGTAAGAATAGAATAGAACGTAGAGTAAGAATAGAATAGAATAGAATAGAATTGTAGAGTAAGAATAGAATAGAATATAGAGTAAGAATAGAATAGAACGTAGAGTAAGAATAGAATAGAATATAGAGTAAGAATAGAATAGAATGTAGAGTAAGAATAGAATAGAATGTAGAGTAAGAATAGAATAGAATAGAATTGTAGAGATAGAATAGAATAGAATAGAATAGAATAGAATAGAATAGGAATAGAATTGTAGAGTAAGAATAGAATAGAATGTAGAGTAAGAATAGAATAGAATAGAATAGAATAGAATTGTAGAGTAAGAATAGAATAGAATATAGAGTAAGAATAGAATAGAACGTAGAGTAAGAATAGAATAGAATATAGAGTAAGAATAGAATAGAATATAGAGTAAGAATAGAATAGAACGTAGAGTAAGAATAGAATAGAATATAGAGTAAGAATAGAATAGAATGTAGAGTAAGAATAGAATAGAATGTAGAGTAAGAACAGAATAGAATAGAATATAGAGTAAGAATAGAATAGAATATAGAGTAAGAACAGAATAGAATGTAGAGTAAGAATAGAATTACAATTAGAATAGAGCTATAAGGGACCTTGCAGGTCTTCTATCTCCACAGATAATCTCAGATTCACTTTCTTGGATCATAGAGAAAGATGGGACGACTTGTTGGGGTTTAGAGCAGCTTTTTCTTATAATTGATGTTCTTCTAAAGCAAACGTGACCAGCTCAGGGTGAAATCCTGAAAAAAGGTTGAACAGACCCCAAAGGTGTGTAACTGTGAAAGCATCCTGCTGCTTTTAGCGAGTTTTATCTCCCAGAAGGCATGCGTCAGGTTGAACTTTTAGCTAAATAGCTAGGAAAGATTTCAATAATTGGTGGGGGGAAAAGCATAATTTATTCTCCAAGGATCACATAGGAAAGTTTTTGGTGCACAAATATTTCCGTTGTGTGTCTGTTCCTGGCTTGAAAAGCTTCTCCTTTGTCTTATGAATGAGTCATAAGAATGAGAAGACGCAAAGGACAGCAAACTCATGAATGACATTTTTGTCACCAATCTTTAAACGGCAGGAAAAGGCATCAATTATACGGTAATTTTATTAGGGAAACAAGCTACCAGTGCAAAGGAAAAAAGTTTGGGTTGAGCTGAGCTTCCGTTCTTTACTAGGCTACCTTGTGTTACAAGCCATAACCACGAATCATTAATCAGAATAGAGCTGAAAGGGACCTTGGAGATCTTCTAGTCCAACCCCCTGCTCAAACAGAAGACCCTACCATTTCAGACAAATGGTTGTCCAGTCCCTTCTTAAAAACTTCTAGTGATTAAGCACCTACAACTTCTGAATGCAAGCTATTCCCCTGGTTAATTGTCCTCACTGTTAAGCTTCTTCTTAATTCCAGGTTGTTTCTCTCTCTGATAATTTCCATCCATTGTTTCTTGTCCTGCCTTCAAGTGCTTTGGAATTAAGTTGACCTCTGTCTTCTTTGTGGCAGCCCCTCAAACACTGGAGCACTGCTATCATGTTACCCCCAGGTCCTTCTTTTCTCTAGACTGGCTGTACCCAATTTCTGCAACTGTTCTTCACATGTTTTAGTCTCCAGGCCTTTGATCATTTTAGTTGCTCTTCTCTGAACTTTTTTTTTCAAGGTCTCAACATCTTTTTTGTAATATGGTGACCAAAATTGGCTGCAGTATTCCAGGTATGGTCTCACGAGGGTTTTATAAAGCAGTAATAATACTTTGCGTGATCTTGATTCTGTGCCTCTGTTTATGCAACCAAGGATTGTATTAGCTTTTTTGGCGGCGGCTGCACACGGCTGGCTCATAGCCAAGTGATCGCCCACTAGGACTCCAAAGTCCCTCTGACAGTCGCTGTTTTTGTGCCAGGTTTCACGTCTAATCTGTAGTTGTAGCTTTTGAAAAGGCTTTACTCGCACAGTGAAATATTTCTGTTTTTTTAGCGCACTCAGAACGAAGATGGAGAAGCAACAGTTGTCGTCGAAAGTGACCATTATATGGAAGACTTTTTCCTACAGGTAAAAATTTATGCTGGAAGCAACTTTCTTAATGCAGGTAATCCTCAACCTCTGACCACAATTGAGCCCCAGTTTTTTGTTGCTAAGCAAGACAAGTGGGCTCCGCCCCCATTTTGCAACCTTTCTTGCCCGGCTTGTTGTAAAGGGATGTTAAGTTAGTGACCCAGTTGCCAAGTCAATCTGGCTTCCCCATGGACTTCGCTTGTCAAAAGCTCACAAAAGGGGATCACGTGACCCTGGGACCCTGCAACCGTCATAAATATGAGTCAGTTGACAAGCGTCTGAATTTTGATCATGTGACCGTGGGGGGGTGCGGCGATGGCTGTAAGTGTGAAAAACAGTCCTACGTTGCCTTTTCCAGGGCCATTGTATCTTTGAATGGTCACTAAATGGTATTTGCAGGACTACCTGCAATTTAATGCCTACTCCTTTTGGGCACCAGGGACCGGTTCCGTGGAAGAGAGGTTTTTCCACAGCCCGGAGAGTGCATGGTTTTGTGTGCTGCCTGCATCCCATGGATGGAGCTTTGCTTGTTTGTGCGGACTGGTTGCTGGCATGCCGTGGCACGGTACTGGTCCACAGACTAGGGGTTAGCGACCCTTGATCTATACCAGACATGTCAAACACAAGGCTCGGGGGCCAGATCCGGCCCGCGAAGTGGTTTCATGTGGCCCGCGAAGCCATCCTGGAAACAGTGAGGGAACGGCCCCCACTGCCTTGGCCCTGGCCCAGAGACCCTCCTTCTGCCAGAGACCCTCCGATCTGTCCCACTCCTGCCCAGGCCCCCATAGGCACCCTTGATGCGAACGATGTAGAGCTGGCCACGCCCACCCAGTAGGCCATACACACTCTAGCCATGCCCACCCAGTAGGCCACGCCCACCCTGGCCACACCCACCCGGCCCCCTGAGGGCAACCGCAGTGTTGACGCGGCCCTCAACGAAATTGAGTTTGACACCCCTGATCTATACTGTCATCTATCTCTATATATCTCTATCCATTCGTCCACATCTTTTATACATCCATCAATCTCTGTCACATGTCTGTCTATCCATCATCTATCTCTACCTATCTATCTCCATTCTCTACCTCAGGGGTCTTCAAACCTGGCCCTTTTATGACGTGTGGACTTCAATTCCCAGAACTCCTCAGCCAGGCACACTGGCTGAGGAATTCTGGGAGTTGAAGTCCACACGTCATAAAAGGGCCAAGTTTGAAGACCCCTGCTCTATCTATTCATCCAGCTCTATTATAAATCCATCAATCTCTGTCTATCCATATCTGTCTGTCTGTCTGTCTATCTATCCATATCACCTATCATCAATCATCCATATCATATATCATATCATATCATATCTATCTATCTCTATCTATCTATCTATCTATGTATCTCTTCTCTATCTATCTATCTATCTATCTATCTATCTATCTATCTATCTATCTATCTATCTATCTATCTATCTCAGAGGCCCCCAACCTTTTGGGCACCAGGGACCAGTTCCATGGAGAGAAGTTTTTCCACGGACCAGAGAGTGCATGGTTTGTATGCTGCTTACATCACACGGATGGGGCTTTCCCTGTTTGTGTGGACCGTTTGCTGGCATGCTGCGGCCCAGTACTGGTCCATGGGCCGGGGGGTTGGGGACCCCAGGTCTAGTTGGCCTCCAAAATATTTGGTTGTTTCAGAGCATGCAACTTTTCTCAAGGAAACAGGAAAAATGGTGGCTTTGCCCAGAGACTAAAAGAACTACAGACTCCCAAGCAGCAGAAACTAAACTCCGTTGTGTTCGGCAGGATTCCCCTGAGTTTTGTAATCCCTTGTGGGTGCCAAACAAGGGTCACACGCGGCTTCCCATGCTTTAGGGACGGTCCCCAATGTTTATCTACTCAACAAAACGGCTCCGGTCTGTGACACGTTCGGGTTGCAACCAAACCTTTCTCCACCTTAATAACAGGATCTTGTTTATTGCGGGTAGTCCTTCAACCCCACATTTTCTGTTGTTAAACCAGACATTGGTTCAATGAGTTTTGCCCCGTTTCTTGACCTTTCTTGCCACAGTTGCAAAGTGAATCGCTGCAGTTGTTAGGTTAGTCACATGGATGTGAAGTGAAATCGGGCTTCCCCGGCTGCTTTGCTTAACGAAAGGGGATCACGTGACCCCGAGACACTGCAAACCGTCATAAAAGAGGAGCCAGTTACCAGGCATCTGAAATTTTGATCAGGTGGCCCGTGGGGATGCTGTGATGGTCATAAGTGTGCAAAATGATCCTAAGTCGCTTTTTCCAGCGCCGTTGTAACTTTGGATGGTCACTAAGCGAACTGTCGCAAGTCAAGAGATTATCTGTGTTTATTGTTGATGGATGGATTGAGTCTGCTTGGATGCCACCGTCAATTATTTAAACCTGCTTCCTGTTGATGCCTTTTCCTGCTCTTCCCAAGGTCGAGGAAGTTAGGAAGTATATCTCCAAAATCTCAGATGTTGTGGAAGAAGTGAGGAAGAAACACAGCATTATCCTCTCGGCCACGCATCCAAAAGACAGTAAGTTTTTTCCATCTCTGTGCCTTTTTTAAGTCTGGCCACTGAGGCTGCAGAATTACAGAATGACAGAGTTGGTAGGGACCTCAGAGGTCTTCTAGTCCAACCCCCTGCTCAAGTAGGAGACCCCTAAACCGTTCCAGACAAATGGCTGTCCAATCTCCTCTTAAAAACTTCCATTTATTTTTATTTATTTATTTTTTAAAAAAACATGTCTTAAAAACCTCTAGGTTGCATGGAAAGTCACAGTGAGTGGCTTTTAGCAACTATTAGAGCTAGCATCTAAAAAAAAAGGATTCATAATTTTAATGTCATAATTTTACTCTAGACAATATATTTATTTTGCTGCTGGGGCTCAATTCTATTGGCTTTGTAGTCCTGTTTATTTCTTGGCAGTTCCTACTCCTGCTACCTGACTATTCATACAATATTCAGAGCATCCAGAGGGTATTCCCATTGGCAACCCCCCCCCCCAAAACCAGCAAAGAATGATTGGAAAAGCAGCAAAACCACAATTTAGCTGATCATGACGCAACAGGCATCAAAGGCAATAGATGAAATTTGTGTTGTCTGACATCAAATCACTTATCAGAGACATAAAATGACCATGGATAACATACTGTGCATTCAACAGACAATTGGGAGTAAGCAACACCCACTCTCTTAATTGGGCTATTAAACTGAGGCTTTCCTATATATTTTGGGGGGTCTCTGATGAGTATATGGCCAAAGACTCAATCCCCCCCAAAATCAACTATTTTTGTGAACTATTTCTAAACCTGGCTCTTTGAGCTATCTGGTCTGGACTGAGGGGTTTAATGTTTTTAAATTGTGATTTTAATTTTTGCGGCTAGACTTAATTTTATTTTAATTTTATATTGTATTGTTTTTAAATTTTGCCTTGTAAACCGCCCTGAGTCCTTTGGGAGTAGGGCGGTATATAAACCGAATAAATAAATAAGTATGGAATGGAAGGATAATGTTCCGTTAAAATCCCTAAATCTTACTTCCAACAAAATATTCTTCCTCACATTAGGAGGAATTAAAAAGCAGTATATCAAGACTGCATCCTATTAGCAGTCTTTAAAAATCCACTTGTTTTCTCTAGCACTCATAATTGTGGGCTAATTTTAGCACTCTGCTCTTAGATTCATATATAGAATGAGCTAAATACAGTATACAGAGGTCTCCAGAGCCATGCCAGCCGTGCTTGGTACGGCTGTTTGACTGAGGGTTGTGAAGGAACAAACATAGTTTTATTTTTTTAAAAAAAAAACAACAACCCAGTTTCAACGTTAAAATGGATGTTTGTGGGTTTTTTAAGTGTAAGAGCATTGCTGTCGTTCTCCTGTATAGTAAATTGAAATCATAATTACCACATATAAAGCACTTGAAAATTTTGAAGGAGTGTGTAGGGATCACAAGTTGAAATATTTTCTCTTTATATATTCGCCCTAAGAACAGAGGGGAAAGTCAACACTGGGAATCTGTGCTGCTGGATTCATTAGTGGCTCACCAGAGGGATCTACGATATTGGAAATATTTTATTTATCTGTTTATTTGTATTTCCCCCCCCCCTTTATCATTTTTACAAATAACTCAAGGTGGTGAAAGTATCCAACATGCCTTCCTCCCCTTATTTTCCCCCTAACAACAACCCTGTGAGGTGAGTTCGGCTGAGAGAGAGGGACTGGCCCAAGGTCACCCAGCTGGCTTTCGTGCCTAAGGCAGGACTAGAACTCACAACATCCTTGGTGATTGGCCCAAAGCCACCCACCCAGCTTTTGTGCCTAAGATGGACTAGAACTCACTGTCTCCTGGTGATTGATCCAAAATCACCTAGTTGGCTTCTGTGCCTAAGGCAAGACTAGAACTCATGCTCTCCTGTTTTCTAGCCTGGTTGCCTTAACCACTTGACCGAACTGGCTCTCTAATATTAATCAAAGAATAAAAAAAAATATTGCAGTGCTGCTTCAAGATATATAATACTTAAGAGAGAGCCTTGCCTGTAAATTCTTGCTTTTGGTCAGCTGATCATTGGGGCTGGAGTATAGAGGATGCTTCTTGTGAACTCTAGTTGAAGAGTGCTGGGAGATAGAGCTGAATTATTTTGGACAGGAAAAAGGAAACAGGTTTTTGTGAGTTGCAAGAGCTGGTGGGTGGAGATCCTTTCTCTGATTTGTCCTTTTGGTGTCAAGAGCTCCATAAGACTATTATGAAATCCATGTAGGATTTTGAGCAGTTTACAGAGGCAGCGTCCAAAGTTAATTTGTGGATCGGGGTGTAACTTTAGAACTTCAGAATCCTTGTCTTTCAACAGCAGAAGGAAAATGAGATCAGAACTGAATGTGAGACATGGGACAAGATTTGGGTGCCTTTTACTAGGCAGGGTCATCGTTTGTTCTTCACCCATGAAAAGCAGCCTGCTAAGAGCTTGGGTGACATGTATAGGGGAAGGACAGACAGAGGGAGGAGTCAAGAGAGCCATCAGCCTAGAGTTGATACGTTCCCACAATTGGTCTAACACCTCTTGAATTCCATTGACTTACCTAGCATCAGTTGACCAGATTCTTGTGTAGACTCTTGACTCCTGATGTTGACCATCCTAGTTCAGAGAGTCCCTAATTCCAGGATCCTCTATGGGAACATCATTGTGTCTTTGGTAGGAGGTGGACATCCACATGTGTAATGTTTGTTTGGAGAGCATTATCTACCGTGCTGAGTTCCCATTTCTCCTTTCATTAAAGAAACCAAGGAAGAACTCGAAGAACTGAACAAAGAAATCAGAAAAACAGCAAACATAGTCCGTGCTAAATTGAAGTGTAAGTATACCCTAACTGTGAGTAAAATAAAAACTCGGAAGCAGTGAAACATACACTGTATAGAAATTTTTATGAAGGTGCCAGAAAAAAAGATCTTTGCTACAGTTGTGTCTAGATTATTCCGTGGACCGCATTGTATGCGTTTGTACCGCGTGAAAGTTGGAAAAGTCTTAGTTGTCCTTATTAATGTGAGACTATCAGTGAATTTATGTGTAATTGAGTGACTGATTTGGAGGATAAGTTCACCGTTTACCAAAAATGTAAATTTTCAAGTATGTGTGTGCTCCTGGTGACTTCATATAGACATCCTTCTTGCCGACAGCATAGTTGTTATATTCTGGATTTTTTTTTAAAAAAATGATAGTCTAGCTGTGCTGTGGCCAGCACTCTCCCATCCCATTATTAACCAGGACCAACCCTGCTTATCCTCTAAGCCCAGGCAAGTTATCTAGACTCTGCCCCCTAAAAAGATACCTAAAATGTATTTGCTTTTATATTTAATCTAATGCAGTCTTTCTCAACCTTGGCAACTTTTAAGATGGGTGGACTTCAACTTTCAGACCTGCAAGATTCTGTCAACGTAGTTTTACAATAAAGTAGAATTAGCCTGTGATTCCTATCTGGTTTACTCTACAATGTTGACATCAAGCTTTCAAGTCTGAAAGTATGATTCTTTCCTCTCCCCTCCACCTTTACAGCCAGAGAAAACTTGGGAGGGTCCCCTCTGAGCTTAATGCCCTACCTATTGTCCAGCTGTGGGCTATGCAGTCTCTTATCTGACCATTTCCTTGGACCATCTCTCCATCCAGTCTTCCAAGGTCTTTCCTGCATTCCATTGTGCGAACACACACTATTGCAAGATGAGGGGAGAACAGGAGCACACAGAGATGTAAAACGTACCTTACACGTCATGAAGATATTTTCTTGGCTATAATGCAGGGGTCTTCAAAGTCGGCCCTTTTATGACTTGTGGACTTCAACTCCCAGAATTCCTCAGCCAGCATGCCTGACTGAGGAATTCTGGGAGTTGAAGTCCACAGGTCATAAAAGAGCCGAGTTTGAAGACCCCTGCTATAATGGAAGAAAAGATGGGGGCTTCTATGGTTGCTAATGGTAAAGGAGTTGGGAATAAGTCTTGTTCTGTGTACCTAGCATTTCATTTTAATACACCAATAGGAGAAGGTAGTAGGAAAGATGAATTAGGATACAATAGAATAGAATAGAATAGAATAGAATAGAATAGAATAGAATAGAATAGAATAGAATAGAATAGAATAGAATAGACCTTGGAGGTCTTCTAGTCCAGCCCTGTGCTCAGGCAGGAGGACCTATACCATTTCAGACAAGTGACCGTCCAGCTTCTTCTTAAAAACCTCCCGTGATGGAGCACCCACGATTTCTGGAGGCAAGTTGTTCCACTGGTTAACTGTCCTCACTGTCAGGAAGTTTCTCCTTAATTCCAGGTTGCTTCTCTCCTTGATCAGTTTCCAACCATTGTTTCTCGTCCTTCCCTCTGGTGCTTTGGTGAACAAACTGGCCCCCTCTTCTTTGTGGTAGCCCCTCAGATACTGGCACACTGCTATCATGTCTCCCCTGTTTCTTCTTTTCTTTAGACTAGCCAAACCCAAGTCCTGCAGCCGTTCTTTGTATGTTTTAGTCTCCAGGCCTTTGATCATCTTAGTTGCTCTTCTCTGAATTTTTTTCCAAACTCTAAACATCTTTTTTTGTGATATGGTGACCAAAATTGGCTGCAGTATTCCAGGTGTGGTCTCACTAGGGTTTTATAAAGCGGTACTAATACTTTGTGTGATCTTGATTCTGTACAACCCAGGAATGTGTTAGCTCTTTTGGCTGCTGTGCACACGGCTGGCTCATATTTTATATTTATGTATGTATGCATGCATATATGTATGTATGAATGAATGAATGAATGAATGAATGAATGAATGGTAATGACTATCATCTCTGAAATGGTTTTGTCCATTTCACAGCCATGGAACAAAGTTTAGCTCGAGATGAGAACATTAACCGAACTTCAGCAGATGTCCGGATACGAAAATCACAGGTAAATGTAGCAAAGGAAAGTCAGTCTTGGCAAACCACCATCAAAGCTGAGGGAGACCTAGGCGGGGGGAAAGGGCATTGTTTAGAAAGGAAACTCGTGACCTGCCTTTTGTTTGGCCTGGTTTCAAAGAGAAGGATGCAGAAAAGAATTGCAAGCTGTGTATTTGCTTATCTTCCTGTGAGGAAGGGCATTGTGAGACATTTTTGTTTCCTCCTCTTCCACAGTGTCCAGTTGAAAAGGGTGTCTAGGCTCTTGTTAAAAAGCAATCAACCGACTTGCTGAATCGTCTAAACAAGAAGCCTTGTTGGCTGTAGGCCCTCATTCTTAGTGTGACCTATTGTTATGGGGAAGATTAAAAACTAGAGTGGGTGCTGAAAGGCATATAAATGAGATAGGTAGGCAAGCAGACAGATAGACAGACACAAAATAAACACACTGATGGCATGTTGCCTGGATTCCCAGGAAGAGTTAGCGGCAACTCACCCTGGATATTATGTGTTAGAGAAAGAGGGTGAAGACAAACACTCCCTAATAGTGGGTGCATGATGTAGATAGTTGGAGTGCTTTAATTTGGCACAACACTATAGATTTGGAAACATCAACTTGTTTGCAACATTTGCAAACCTGCATCTTGGATTTGGGGCCTGATGTAAAGTTATAGTAACAGGATTTTGCAGGTTGGATGTTCTTCCCTTCCCTCCCTTTATCTTCATGAAGAAGCAGGGGTCACGTGCAAGACACTTTCTCAGATTATGTTTCTGCCCTGGACTGAATGTTTTTTCATCCAACTGTTGTTTTGGTACTGGCTTTTTTTTCCTGTCCTGTCCTTTCTTCCGTTCTGTT
Organism: Vipera berus; assembly: GCF_964194415.1. NCBI lineage: Eukaryota > Metazoa > Chordata > Lepidosauria > Squamata > Viperidae > Vipera > Vipera berus. The sequence continues at coordinate 5,792,697 of NC_138217.1, read as the reverse complement.
CTGTCTTCTGTCCTGGCCACTTTTAACAAAGGCATGATTGAGAATATTTTAACAAACTGCATCCGTGTCTGGTTCAGTGGTAGCAGAGCCTGAGATAGAAGGTCCATACAGAGAGTGGTAAGGAACAGCTGAGAAGATTATAGCAAGCTTGCTTCCCATTATTCAGGATGTTGCTTACAAGCACTTATATGTGCTTAGAGCTCAAAGCATTGTTAGAGACCCCACACCCCCACTTCATGGCCTGTTTCTGTTGCTCCCCTCTGGGAGGAGATTTAGAAGTATTTATAGCAAAACTACTAGATTCTGTAACAGCTTTGTTCCCTATATCCCATCCGTCTGGTAAACTGGCAAGATTCATTTTTCTCGCCATGTTCATGTATACATCTGAATTAGACTGTGTTGTTTCTCTGTGGCATAGAATATGTGTGGGTATATGCAATTTTTGGGGGGTCATATTTATGTAGTGTATATTGGAGGTGATGACACTTTGAGAGCTGTATACAACAAAATTTCATTTTAATGCATGCCAGTTAGTGTACATTTAAAGTGACAAAAAAGTTATTCTATTCTATTCTATTCTATTCTATTCTATTCTATTCTATTCTATTCTATTCTATTCTATTCTATTCTATTCTATTCTATTCTATTCCATTCCATTCCATTCCATTCCACTCCACTCCACTCCACTCCACTCCACTCCACTCCACTCCACTCCACTCCATTCTATTATTCTGTTCTGTTCTGTTCTGTTCTATTCCTCAAGGTCATTCCTTCTACCCATTAGATGTCTCCTTTCAATAAACATTTGCAAACCTGCATCTGACAATCAGTTTTAGTAATGTCTATAAAGGCCTTCACTATAAAGGAGAATTCTCAAACTAACTTGTGCAAAATCCCTTGGCACATCCCCCTTTCCAGCATTCAGTGTTGACCCGGAAGTTTGTGGATGTTATGACGATGTATAATGGAACTCAAACCATCTTCCGGGAACGCACGAAAGACCAGATACGGCGCCAGTTGGAAATAAGTGAGTGATCCTTCCTTGCTAATTTTTTCGTACTCTGAAGAACCTGCCTCATCTTAAAAAGACATTCTAGCAAAAACATAATGCAAGGGAAAGGGGGATGTTGACCTATCTTGCAAGAACACGATCTCTTGTCATTTTTCTCTAGCTGGAAAAACCACCACAGATGAAGAACTGGAAGACATGTTGGAAAGTGGCAATCTGTCCATTTTCACTTCAGACGTACGTATTTCAAATCTGCATTTGCTGGCTTCAGCATAGATTTTATCTTTTGGGTCTAAAGCAGAGGACCTCAACCTTTTGGGCACCAGGGACCGGTTACGTGGAGAGAGGTTTTTCCGTGGACCGGAGGGGGTGTGGTTTTGTGTGGTGCCTGCATCCCACGGCTTTCCTTGTTTGTGCGGACCGGTTGCTGGCATGCTGCGGCCCAGTACCAATCCACGGACCAGGAGTTGGGGAGCCCTGGTCTAAAGGACCTTTGAGCAATACAAGGCAATTGAATTAAAATCCAAAGATCCACAAATTCTGTTCTATCAAACAAAAATCAATAAGTGTACTTATTTCATGTCTGTTCCTTCCTCTGCAAAGATAATTTTGGACACCAAGCTGACCAGAGCAGCCGTTGATGAGATTGAGTCACGTCATAAAGATATTATAAAACTGGAATCGAGCATACAGGAGTTGCACGAAATGTTTATGGACATGGCGATGCTCGTGGAGGTTCAGGTCAGTCTGTAAATCCCGTGGTATAATGTGGATGGTACTTTGTAGGCGGGAGAGTGCTGGAATAATAATAACTCTTGTTATTAAAAAACGGCCACGCCACGCAGGAAATGGCCTTCTAAGAGGGTAGAATCCCAGTTCTATCTACCAGCTTAGTAGCTATGGAGATCACATATAAAATAGGATATACTGGTTTGGCACTGTTCCCTGTTGTGTATTCAGTAGGAAACAATAATAGCTGGTAATTTTAGTAAAAGATCTTGAATCATGTACACGGTGTGCACATCACATTTATGACACCTGTTATTTGTGAAACATTGGTGCAAGCCAATTCTACCTACAATCTTATCTGTCTGTCTCTCCATCAATCTATCAATCTCCATCCATACCTATCTACCTACCTACCTATCCATCCATCCATCCATTGCCTGCAGTTGAGTCCTTCTGTCTATATTTCTATTTCTATCTCTATCTCTATATCTCATCTCTGTCTCATCTCTCTATCTCTATCTATCTGATTTCCCCACACTGAGTCCATCTGTCTATCTCTGTTTATATATCTATGTATCTGATCTTCTATCTCATCTCTGTCTGTATGCGTGTCTATATCTATCCATCCATTCATCTATCCATCTATCTGATTTGCCCACAGTTGAGTCCTGTCTATCTATATCTTTATATCTATATCTGATCTCTGTCTCATCTGTGTGTGTGTGTGTGTGTGTGTGTGTGTGTGTCTGTCTGTCTGTCTGTCTATCTATCTATCTATCTATCTATCTATCTATCTATCTATCTATCTATCTATCTAATCTATCTAATCTATCTATCTATCTATCCATTTATCCATCTATCTGATTTTCCCACAGAGTCCTATCTATATCTATATATCTATATCTGATCTCTCTCTCATCTGTTTGTGTCTATATCTGTATCTCTGTCTGTCCATCCGTCCGTCCATCCATCCATCTGATTTACCCTCAGTTGAGTCCTGTCTTATCTATACATCTATATTTTATTTCTCTGTCTCATCTCTCTCTGTCTATACCCATCCACCCACCCACCAACCCATCCATCCATCCATCTGATTTGCCCGCAGTTGAGTCCTTCTTTCTCTCATAACTGAATATGGAAAAAAATAGTCATTATATGTGGCTTATCAGGGTAAGAGTGGGGGGTATCTAGAAATCAAAGACAGTGAGTGCAATTGGTTTGTTTCATTTCCTGGTTTTGCTAAAGCATCATTTTTTTAAAAAAACTGTTCTTGTTAATTATTGGGTGGGTTTAGTTTTTATTTTGGTTCTGTTTATTTGGTAATGCCCATTTCATGTTTTCAATATAAACTACCAAGAGACTTTGATAGTTAGAGGTATAAAAGCCAAGTAACTAAACGATGTTTCCTGGGGCAGGTAGGTCTTTGTATAATACTAAGAGCGATTATTATGCAATTATTTGAGAGGAGTTTCCATGAAAATCCAGCCAGTCAGGAAAATGAGTGTCACCTTTCTTCTTTGGATGTTTCCCCCCCCCCTTTCATATGCATTAGGGGGCAGTAAATCGGATAAAAATTCTAAATAGTATTTTCTGGGTGCTCGTGGCTATGACTATTTCTTGGAAAACCGTTATGTGGGTGTTAAAGATTAGTTTCGAATTCTCTTTTCCCGGAAAGCTTTCCTTCAAACATTACCTAAATTATCCCATGTGCTTATGAATGTTTTTCATCCTTACCACAGGATGAAATGAGTTTTCATAACTTGTCACCCTGCTCTCTGAATTTTCACGAGCTGACACTTTTAAGTTCCTTTCTTGAAAAAGGCACAGAAGTGAATGTTGTAATGAGCTTTTTAAACGTTTTGCTGTTTATTGCTGCTGTACATGTCTGCTGATGGATAGAACAAGCCAGGTAAACTCGTGTTTTGTAATATGTTCATCTTTTCCCATGCCATTCACCAAATTGCTTCATCAAACCCACATTAATGGCATACACCAGCATTTTAATAGAGGTAGATTTCAGGACTGTTGGCTGACTGGGCTTCAATGTAGTTCCTCCTGTTCTCATCAAGCAATTGGGGATCTATGTAGACCAGGGATGTCAAACTGCTGGCCCGTGGGCCGGATGTGTCATCCGGAAGCCGCGCCCACCCCATTGCCGGCAATGGCAAAACTCCCGATACGTTGCGCAACGTCACGTGACATTGCAAGTTTGATGTAGACCGTTTTGGGGTTTTTTTCCCCACCCTTGGCAACTTTTTTTATTTTTTATTTTATTTTTTATTTTAATTCCATTTATATCCCGCCCTTTTCCGAAGACTCAGGGCGGCTTACAAGCTTAGCAGTAGCCTTCATTCTATGTATATGCCTGCTTTCACACACACCCCCAAGCGGCATTATTACAAAGTCAGCTTAATTGCCCCCAACAATCTGGGTCCTCATTTTACCTACCTCGGAAGGATGGAAGGCTGAGTCAACCTTGAGCCTGGTGGGACGCGAACCTGCACTAATTGCAGGCAGCTGGTGTTACTTAAGGAGGCATTAGCCCACTGCTCCACCAAGATAGATAGATATGGATAGATAATAGCCATATGATGATAGATGATAGATAGATAGATAGATAGATAGATAGATAGATAGATAGATAGATAGATAGACAGACAGACAGACAGACAGACAGATATAGATGATAGATGAATGATATACATAGATGATAGATAGCGATAGCACTTAGATTTATACACCGCTTCACAGTGCTTTACAGCCCTCTCTTAAGCAGTTTACAGAGTCAGCCTGTTGCCCCCAACAATCTGGGTCTTCATTTTACCTACCTCGGAAGGATGGAAGGCTGAGTCAACCTTGAGCCTGGTGGGACTCGAACCTGCACTAATGGCAGGCAGCTGGTGTTACTTAAGGAGGCATTAGCCCACTGCTCCACCAAGGCTCCTATAACTTTTGAAGATGTGTGGCCTTCCACTCCCTATTAGAATGTCTGTCCTGAACAGGCTCGACAAAACAAAATAAATTTCATCTTTGTAATCCAGCCTTCTGTGTTTTTTTACCCTCGTTTTGCTTGTTGATGTGATTTCCTGGTATTCCCCACTTAAACGTCCAACATTCGAATGAGAAAATAAAGCCAGCCTAACATTTCCATCTTTGTTTCTGTGAATGCCATCATAACCGTTGGTCATCCTCATGTAATCATCCCCTCCTTGACTGGATTTGAATGGGCGTCATCTCAATTCTCTTGTTGTTGAAAGGACTCCAGAAGGTGACATTAATGAGGGGTCCTTGTTGCTCTCTGAATTTGCTTGTTTCCTTGCAGACTTTTCATTACCCTAACTAGGTAACATCATCAGTGCTAATACGAGCTGATGATTAGTGTTAGCATTGATGATGTTACCTAGTTGGGGTGATGAAACGTCTGCAAGAAAACAATCAAGCTCAAGAGAGCACCAAGGAACCCTCGTTTCAACCCTGAGCTGCAAATATTCTCCTTCTTTGGTGACATTAATTGCCAAATCCTGCTCTTTGTTGTTGTGTGTTTCTGGCTTTCCCCCCTCGAAGGGCGACATGGTCAACAGCATCGAAAAGAATGTGATGAACGCAGTGGATTATGTAGAACACGCCAAGGAGGAGACCAAGAAGGCTGTCAAATACCAAAGTAAAGCGCGTAGAGTAAGTCTTCCGTGGGCAAACCTTGATCCGTTGTTTCCGGAGCTTTTTTTTATGTTGTGTGTTGTCTGGCGAACCACGCAGTGTGCCACAGTCCTTCCAGGGTTACCGAGAGTCCTGGACTTACAACCAAAATGGGAATCAGAATTGCTAAGCATGGCAGTTGTTAAGACGTGGAGCCCTGCCTGATTTGATGCCCTTTCGGCCCCACTTATTTAGCAAATCCCTACAGTTATTAAGTGAATTGTGCAGTCGTTAAGCGAATCCAGCTTCCCCTATTGACTTTCCTTGTTGGAAGCCAGCTGGGAAAGTCACAGATAGTGATCATAGGAGCCCGGGACGATGCAGTTATCTTAAATACAGACGCCGGTTGCCAAGCGCCCAACTTTTGATCAGGTGAACGTGGGGATGCGGCAATGGTCCTAAGTTCAAGGACAGGTTGTAAGTTTCTCTTCCCCCCCCCAGTGCTGTTGTAATGTTGAACAGTCACTAAACAAATGGTTGTGAGTCAAGGAATGCTTACTAATTTTGAGGCCCAGCTGCTGTATCCAAGTTCCTCTCTGCCTCTTGACAACTGATTCAATTTCTATTTAGAACTAAAAAAAACAACCCTTAACCAAGAGAATTGCCTTGTTTTCCTTTGGCAGAAAAAATGGATTATTGTCATTATTGTGCTGGTGCTCTTAGCTCTACTGGCTCTCATAATTGGCTTGGCTGTTGGGGTGCCATGATGCTTAGATAACTGCCCGTGAACAACTGTCTCTGCTACCTCTAGTAAGTACTAATTATGACTAGCTGGCCTCACCTGTTAACCTTTTTTCTCAACCTGTAATCTGTATTCTTGCTGCAATGTTGTATGTATGCTTGCCTTCTTCCCAGCCTTTGCTCTGAGAGCAAAAAAGCAGATTTTGCACGGGGTCTTAGACCTCCAAGTGACTAATTGCTCTAAGTATTTTGGTTTGCATTCCGATATTTCTTGGGGTTAAAATCCAGTTTATTTTGCTCTGCTTCCCTGGGGCCCGTTTTTTTTTTGGGGGGGTGGGGGAGGCTAGTAGGAAAATGGAAGCTTGGGATTTTACAGATAGTTTTTCATCAGTTTATAGAAGAGGGTGGGATGAAGGGAAGTTGAGGATTAAGATCGCAGGCTGTAATCCCCTCCTGATCTAAGCATGTTAGATCGATTTCAGCAGATCTTTTGGGGAGAAGTTGACTCTCTAGATCAGTTGGCTACCCCATTCCTCCTTGCTTGAAATTGCTTGCCTCAGTATTGTTATGATGAAAATGCTAAAATGGAAAGAGTGCGGAGAAAAGCAACAAAGACGATTAGGGGACTGGAGGCCAAAACATATAAGGAACGGTTGCTTGAATTGGGGATGTCTAGTTCAATGAAGGGAAGGACCAGGGGTGACATGATAGCATCCTTCCAGTATCTCAGGGGCTGCCCCAAAGAAGAGGGAGTCAAGCTATTCTCCAAAGCACCTGAAGGCAGGACAAGAAGCAACAGATGGAAACTAATCAAGGAGAGAAGCAACCTGGAACTAAGGAGAAACTTCCTGACAGTGAGAACAATTAATCAGTGGAACGACTTGCCTCCAGAAGTTGTGAGTGCTCCAACACTGGAAGTTTTTAAGAAGAAATTGGACAACCACTTGTCTGAAATGGAATAGGGTTTTCTGCCTGAGCAGGGGGTCGGACTAGAAGACCTCCAAGGTGCCTTCCAACTCTGTTATTCCATTAATTCACATCTCACCTCTTGGTTTTTATACATCTGTGCGTCACTATTTGGGGATGCGCTAATCCTAGTTTCCCCTCTCTTTGCAGAAACTGATGTTCATGCTAATTTGTGTCACTGTCTTGATTGTTATCCTTGGAGTTATCCTAGCTGCACACTTCTCCTAGCCTTTGTTCGGAGGTTGGGACTCTCCGGAATCTCTTCCACAGGGCAGCCAAGTTCTCATCAAGATGCCTTTTCTTGCCAAAACAAGGATTTTCTGTTTTCCAAGATGGCAAAATTAGTAGATGTCTTGTAGGACTCTTAACGCTTTGATATCTGCAGACCTGAAACAAACATGAAGGAAGCTGGAACACCTCTGATGTGGACTCATTTAAAGGCTGCTTTAATTTACAATACATGCTAATATATATGATGGGTTGCAAACGTCCAGTACATCAGTGTTACCAGTTGGAGATGTGTAGTTTCATCACCCAGAAGTAGAGATCTTGAAATTTGTCTTGTTTGAAATTAAAGCAGCCATATTTGCCATTGACTGTAGCCGTAAACACTATGTTTCAGAGGTATGTTTCATGAGAATTAATTGTGTTTTATTTTTAAGCAAACATGGTTGGGATTGGGACATAAAATGGCTTTCTCCTCTCTCCAGTTGTCGTGCGTTTTTAAATCATCTTAAAACTGCTGCATATCGGTAAACAAAATGTTTTCAACGTTTTAATCGCTTCAAGACCACAGGGTGGAAATCTTAAGTGCCTCCTTTTCTAGAAGCGAAACTGCAAACTGTTTTTGGGAAATGTCAGCACTGTTGTTAAATAATGTTAGTTTACTTGTTATCCCAGACTGACCTGGTTCTCACATAAAGCTGGGGCAAAGTCAGGGCTAGGATTCAGTCTTCACACTCAATTGTCTTCTGGCTGAGCAAAAATGTTGTATTTTTTTTTGTATACAGAATGTAATTTGGCATTACATTTGAGCCAGTGGCCCTAATTTAAAGTAAATTCTGCTCAGTTAAATCAAGTAGCAAATTAGCTCATGGCTTGAAATTGACACAACTTGAAATTGACTAATCTTAGTTTGAAACCATCTTGTCCACTGAAGTTCACAATTAGCCCATTGTCTCATAAAATGAAATTAACCTTGACTTGAATCCTATAATCCTTCAAAGAGTGTGCAGGATCCCAATTCTCAGCTCCGCCATCTTCCTGCTTCCCTGCAAAGCTAACACTAAACCCAACTTTAGTGTTATGTGTGAACCAAGCCTTCCTCGCCTTAAAGATAATACACTGTGAAGTTTATTAAGCTATTTTGTTTTGTGCGTGTCTGTTTTAATTTCAGATTTTTCTTTCTAAAAACACTCAAAAGCCTGTGGGAGGGGAGCAGTTTGCACCTTATTTTAAGCTGCCCTTGAGAATGGCCTTGCCTGCATCTTTGAACCCCTTCAGCCAAAGAACTGGAGAAGATCTGTTTTGCGTGAAACAGGTTTATATGTGCGATTTGGGCAGCCTGAGTTTGCAAAGTTGCTTCTGCAGCTCTCCATAAAGTTAGCAAGGCAGCTGTTGAAAATGAATTTTTAGGTTGCACACACAGAAGTCTAATAATGGGGAACGAAGTCGCCTTCAAGTTGAATTTTCTTTCTTAGTGCACCTAAGTTGGAATATGAAAGGAAAAGGGGCTGACTTACTAGTGGAGTAAAATTGGGATGGTGTTACAACTTGGTCTAAAGTGCATTCAATTCTTAACTTTTCTTGTTGCTAGCCAGCTGAGGAACTATGATGAATAAAGGTCTTTGCGATTATCTTTTTAAGCCATTCGTCTTAAACCCTGATTTTGTTGGAAGGGCTGACTCCAAGAGTTGACATGGTTTGCAGAGATCTCTGTTTAGCGGTGGTTAGTTGCACTGAAGTCCTGCAGACTTTAATGGGGTGGGTTACATACTTCCCTCTAAGGTCTGAACCCAAAATGTCCAGCTGTTAAGAATTTTTATAAACAATCCAGAGGCCACCAAAACTAAATTGTGTCTTAACCTCGCTTTACTGTTTTGTTTTTTGGCATAGTATTATTCCTGTAAATATACGCACATGTAACTGTGTTTTGCTTTCTTATTGTGGAAATATATATGTAGATATTTATGCTGAGAACGAAATAAATGGTGATAGGTGCCTTATTTGTTTTTTTAACAAAACCTGCTTTGACATGCTCTTCTTTTGGCATTTTCATTCAAGCATTAATGACAGCTTTATTTTACCTTGCAGCTAATCTGTTTCCTAGAACTTCCCGTTTTATTTGACACATTTTGTGGGCATTTTGTACACGCTTAAGGACCTTCCATCCTTCCGAGGTCGGTAAAATGAGGACCCAGATTGTTGGGGGCAACAGGCTGACTCTGCAAACTGCTTAGAGAGGGCTGTGAAACGGTATATGTCTAAGTGCTATTGCTCTTCCTTCCTTCCTTCCTTCCTTCCTTCCTTCCTTCCTTCCATCCATCCATCCATCCATCCATCCATCCATCCATCCATCCATCCATGGCGTGCAGTGGTTAGAATGCTATACTGCAGTCTGACTCTGCTCACAGCCAGGAGTTCGGTCCTAACCAGCTCAAGGTTGACTCAGCTTTCCATCCTTCCGAGGTCGGTAAAATGAGGACCCAGATTGTTCGGTGGTCAACAGGCTGACTCTGTAAACCGCTTAGAGAGAGCTGTAAAGCACTGTGAAGCGGTATATATAAATCCTAAGTGCTACTGCTATTGCTATTTTTGCAAAAGAGGGGAAAATGAGACCAACGTTGGCGACGTTTTGCCTGAAGGGCCTTTCGGTGCACCCTTGGTGACTCAGAGCTTGCTAAATATAAATGGGGCACCTGTGAAAGAACGTAAGCCCTCAAGCCGATTGGTATCTTGGCTTCCATGCAGCTGGTCCATTTTGTGAACCTATTTGGGGGCAGGATTCAAGGCACCCCTGGAGTGGCGCCTCTCTCGATCCAAAGGAAGGCCAAGTCCTAACCTTGGTTTAGAACCAAGATACCAAGAGAATTTGCACTTTGGCTAATCCGGAAACAGAAATGGTGAGGGGAGTTGCTCCTGCCAATTTTGATTGGGAGCTGAGAAATCGCCCATGCTCAATCCTCTCTTTTTTTGCAGGATTGAGAAGAGCTCTTCATTTTTCAATGGCGGGACTCGTGCCAGTTTGAGCACTGGAGCCCTAATTTGATGTGAAACCCGGTAGAAAACAAGAGTGATCTCAACGTTATTCCTCCATCCATCATTCTCATGTTGCTCTAGTTTCTTTTTTTGATTATGGTTTGGGGTTACTCGACTCCCCTTTGTCGGTCGTCAGAATTCAGCTAGTTCTCGAGCGGCAGGGATCCCCTGCGAAATGTGGGACGAAGGCCGGTGAAGTTTGCATTAAAATAATGCATGGTGTGTTGCTTGCCTTTTATTGTCTGCTTCAGGAGCTCTTGAAAAACACACATTTCAAACTGAGTTCCTACTTTTTTTCTTTTTCTGAGATTCAGTGGAGAATCATAAGTCAGCTCAATGGAAGAAAGCTTTACCATTAACCTGGCCAACGTAATTTCTTTTGTTCTCTCCAAGTAATTTGCAAATGCGTTTTGGATGGAAGGTTAGTTTTCTGCTGTCGTGGATCCCTCGTGAACTCCAGCTCCTGTTAGACCTACATCTTAGCAATAAACGCCTAAGTTTAATGTGTGATGTCTCTGGCTTTATCATTTGTTCAGCATGATAGAAACCTTGTTTGCAAAATACACGTTGGCAGATCTGTCAGCATTACATCAATCGTCATGGATTCAGGTTTTAGAATTCTGGAAAGCAACGAGAAAAAATGGACGCTTCAAGATGATTTTCCCCAATTTTTCAGCTTTATTTCACTCAGGTTCCCCCCCCATTCTGCTGAACACCTGATTCTCACAGTCTAATGTCTATGCATATTTACCCATATAGTATGGCTGCAGTATTATTATTATCCTTATTATTATCTTCTTTACTGTCCCCTCTATTCTGTTTGATTTCTCTCTCTTCTTGTCAACCATCAAGAGTGTTGAAGGCAGCCCATGCCATTAGAGCAATGCAATAAAATACAGACATAAGGTAATACAGAGGGACACGGTGGCTCAGTGGGTTAGGACGCTGAGCTTGTTGATCAGAAGGTCAGCAGTTTGGCGGGTCGAATCCCGAGTGCCGCGTAACAGAGTGAGCGCCTGTTACTCGTCCCAGCTTCTGCCAACCTAGCAGTTGGAAAGCACGTAAAAATGCAAGTAGAAAAATAGGGACCACTCCGGTGGGAAGGTAAGAGCATTCCGTGCGCCTTTGGCGTCTAGTCATGCCGGCCACATGACCACAGAGACGTCCTCGGACAAGCGCTGGCTCTTCGGCTTTGAAATGGAGATGAGCACCGGCCCCTAGAGTCGGAAACGACTAGCACGCATGTGCGGGGGAACCTTTACCTTTACTAAAGTAATACAGATTCAACCAATGAATGATAAGTTCTCAACACTCTAAAACAAAGACCTGGTTTGTAAACCCTTTGATAAAAGGGGACTAGAAAAGTCCCAATGGGTGGCTTCTACAGCGTTAAAGAGATTCAGGAACATGTCTTAATATCCCTCGTCTGTAAAAAATAATGACATCTTGAGAAGACCTTAGCCAAGTTCATAAGCTGAGACAGCCCATGATCTTCTGTTGAAGTAGGTGTCTCTTAGTCATCTTCTTTCTTCTCTTCATATCCTGTATAAGGCTGGAGGAAACAAGAAACCTCTGTAGGATGCGCTCAGGGTTTAACATCAATATCTGGATATCCAAGGAGCTACGGTTATATCTGGAAGTCTGAACAGTTGTTGTTCTTTCTTGGGTCTTCAGAAGGACACCTGAACAGTTGCGTCACAACTCCTGGATACGCTGGGCTACACTTCAGGAATTGAGAGGTGGAAGAATGTGTGGGGCTTTTTTTAGTCTTTTTCCAGTTAATAATGTTCCTATTTTTGCCTTGAAATTCTTCACCCCTTTTCTGAATGTATTTTATCATTTCCCCCCCCCCCTCGCCCTTTCCACTTTACGCCGAAAGAATTTTGTCGGTTGCGCAGATTGTAATTGAACAGTAGAGGGCATCTGGACTCTTTTCCCCTTGCCTCAAAGTCATGTCCATGTAGTCTCCTTGACAATAGCATGGAGTTTATTTGCAATTATCTTGCCCAGAAAGAGTTCCCACCTATCCACCCAAACTTTTCAGACTGCCAGACATCCATGGGTTTTTCTGGCAGTCTCCCATCTACAGATTGTCGGTCTACTCTAACTTGTTTTTTTTGGACCAGCCAAGGTTTAACCAGGACCTAACCGTCTACTGTAGGCTTTCATTCATTTTGACCAATTTAAAATAAAATCAGATCAAAGCTAGCTGTAGCTATTCCTTCCCCTCACGTGGGTGGAATGCCATATTTTGACCAGAGTTTAGAGTCCATTCACCACTTTTATCTTGAGGTGTTGATGGTCTCAAGATCACTCAAGTTAATTTGATGGCTGCAAAGAGGAAGCCTTACCTTGCTGATTGGCCTAACTCCAACATCCCATGGATCCATTGGAAGATGTCATGTTTGGGGGAAAAAGAGGTCCTCTCATTCCTTTATGTCCAAAGATGAGATAGGAACCTTTCCCCTACAGATGTTGCTGAAGACTCAACTATTTCTCATCGTTGGTCAAGTTGGTGACATCTAGAATCCTGGCTCCATCCTCATTTACAGAAACAGACCATCCTAGTCTCTTTTGCAAAGGTTCTCCATTTGGGTAAGGAAGAATCTTGGATTAGCCCAGCATCTTTCAATCTGGTGCATTCTATATGTGCCAGAATGCTTAAGAAGCTGGGTGGAAAAAATTAGCAACAAGAACACATTCAGACATGAGATGAACAAAAAGCTCTCAACTGGAAAAGAGAAGGAGACCCGTTGATGGGGGGATCTCAGGATGTCAGAGTTTAGGTTTCTTGTGCTTTCTAAGATCGAGAGATCAAGTCTTTGTAATCAGCTTAGATGTTCATGGGGTAAATAACGATCCATAAGGGAACTGCCATCTCTTTTAAATGGAAAATCTGCGAACGTTTAGAAATCATTTCACTGTTTTAAAGATAATTTCAGAGTGTGCATCCAAACAGACCCTTTTGTCAACTGCTGGATCCTACTTCAGAGCCATAGGCGCTCGTGATTTCTAAAGCTTGCCGTTTAGCTTCTGGAGCTCTATTTTTTTTCCTTTTGTTTGTTTAAGATTTGGAAGAGAAGTGTAATGGCACGTGGGAAAGACCTTGGAAGACAGGGAGAAGAGGTGCTTGCCAAGGGAATGATAAGATAAGAGACTGCATAGCCCAGAGCTGCATAATAGATGGAGAAAGATACTCAGAAGGGACCCTCCCTAGCTTCTTAGGCTGTAAAGGAGATGGTTGTGGTATGTGGGAAAGACCTTGGGAGACAAACAGAAGAGAAGCGCCCTAGGGAATGATAAGAGAGGGCATAGCCCAGAGCTGCATAATAGATGGAGAAAGATACTCCAAAGGGACCCTCCCTAGCTTCTTAGGCTGTAAAGGAGAATGGTTGTGGTATGTGGGAAAGACCTTGGGAGACAAACAGAAGAGAAGCTCCCTAGGGAATGATAAGATAAGAGAGGGCATAGCCCAGAGCTGCATAATAGATGGAGAAAGATACTCAGAAGGGACCATCCCTATAGCTTCTTAGGCTGTAAAGGAGGGGGCTGTCATGGTATGTGAGAAAGACCGTGGGAAATGGGGAGACAAGATGCTGCCTAAGGAATAGTCAGATAAGAGGCAGCATAGCCCACAGCTGCATAATGGGTGGAGAAAGAGGCCTGGGGATTCTTCCCATGTTATTAGCTGTAGAGGTGACAGCGTGAGAGTTGTGATCATAAGTTAAGAACTACCTGTAGTTTAAAAATAGCAGGAACAAGTATCTATTGAAGGAATATGGTGACCTTACAGAAAGGTCTGGTGGAACACCGCCAAGGAGTATGGAACAGCTGATGAAGCAGTCCCAGAAGGACCTCTTGTGGCTGCAGAGACCACTCTGTATCCAAATCTCCTGGGACCATCCACGTCCATTTTATGGACAAGCCTGGTACGTCAGCTTGGGGAAATGCCTTCTCTTGTCTCCTACTTGGAGAATGTTCATTTTTGCAAAAGGCACACAAGAACCTTTGGCTGTAGAAAAAGTCATTTGCTTGAAATAAGGACAGAGGCTCTTGCATTGATCGTAGATTCTTAAAAAAAATAGCTCTGGCAGGTGTGCAAGAAAAGATATGAAATATTATCCCCCCGCCCTTTTTTTTTTAAACAGCTCATCTCACCTGGCCCAACACAAACATTATCAGATCTTGCTTTCGTGGGTACCCAACCGTGGTGTTCCCATTTCTCTTCTCAGAAGGCTAAAAGATTTGGCTTCCATCTTCAAGAGTTCGTTTTTTTGTTTTTTTTTTCATTTAGCACAGGAAGAGGTCTCTTCTTTTCTCTTCCTCCTCCTCCTCCTCCTCCTTCCAGTTGCTAGGCAGCTGCCTGTTCACCCAGTGAGAAGTTGCAAATTGGGGGTGCAAGTTGATTGCGGCCTTCTTTTGTCAAAGAAAGGAGTGGGGGGGGGGAGGACACAAGGAGGACCCCTTGGTTGGAAGCCTCCAGCTAACCCCTCTGAAATACCTTTCAGAGGGTCACAAGGAGGGAGATTTTCAACGGTAGGTTTGTGCTTGGGCCCATCTGTGTCCAGGACCTCTATCAGCTTCTCCTACCACCCCATCCATCCATCTCTTGCTAGCTTCTCCCCAAGACCTGTTGAGAAGCTCTCCTGTGCCAGCCTGGGCGAGGGGGGGGGGAAGCTGAAGCTCTTCATCCCGCTCACTCTTCCCCACCCTCCTGGCCCACCTCCCCTTTCCCCATACTTAAATTTCCCCGCATTGTGCTTTTCTCTCTCTCTCTCTCTCTCTCTCTCTCTCTCTCTCTCTCTCTCTCTCCATCTCTCCATCCACCCTCTCCAGCAGGTGGGCCTGCTCAAAGCAGGCTGCCCGTGCTGGGGTGGAAGAGCTCTCCGCCCAGCCCAGGAAAGCCATCTTGGTGTGTGTCCAGGCTGTGCGTGCGTGTGAGTCCTGTGCACGGCACAGGCGCGCCAAAGTGCTGGTGTGCCATAGGCTGGGGCGCCTGCTGCATGGCCAATGATGCACCCTGCCTGCCTCCCCGCACACAGTCCCAGGAGCCTTTGGACAGCTCACAGGCGCACGGGGGCTGCCGGCTGCTCTTCTGCTTCTTCCTCCTCCTCCTCCTCCTCCTCCTCTCCTCTCAGGACAGCGGCCACCCAAGTCCAGACCGAGAGCTCATTCCTCTGATTTCATTTCCCAGCTGATTTATTTTTTCTGCTCCTGCCTCTTCTCTTCTCCTCCACTCCGGTTTGCAACCTCCCTCCCGTTTCTAGGGAAAAAGCTGCATTCTGAAGGTAAGGCGCGGAGCGGTTTCTTTCATTTTTACCTTTTTTTTTCCTGACGGTCTGCTCCCATTCTGCTCCTTCTTCCTAAAAATAGCTTTATCTGCTTAACTGGCTTAAGAGGGTCACCCAACCTTGGCCTCCCCCCCCCCTCTCTCTCTCTCTCTGTGTCTTTCTGTCTCTGTCTCTCCTCTCTTTTTTTTTTTCATTTTCTCTCCCCTCTCTAACCCCTTTCGGGGCTGACCAACCACCCCACTGCAGGAGAGGTCATCCAGATAGCAGCCAAACTTTCGTATTCTGCTGGAATGTAGCTGTTTGGGGGTGGGGAGGGGGCTTTGATGTCCTTCAAAGGCTTCCCAGATAGGGAGGGGAGCTTGCTTGGTTGTCTGGCCGGTTGGAAGAAATGGCCTGTCTCTGAGGCCGGCAGCGTTAAGATCTGCACCGGATTAAACCCTTTTGCTAGATTATTCTCTCTCTCTCTCTCTCTCTCTCTCTCTCTCTCTCTCTCTCTCTCTCTCTCTCTCTCTCTCTCTCTGTCTCTCTCTCTTTTTTTTTCCTTTCCTTCTCTTCAGCTTCTCTGCTGTTTGGCCGTTTGCTCTTCCTTGCCTCTGTCCCCCTCTCCTGCCCACCCCCACCACTGTCCTCTCTTGGGGTGATGCATGATTAAGAGGAGAAAGTACGTGCATCTTTTTTTAAGGGAAACCCTGTGTCATCTCCCCCGGGTATGATCTTGGCCTCTTCGGAAAGCTGATGTTGGAAGCTGCTTTTGCAGCCACGGTCTGAATGTCTGCACCGAGGGGAAACTTTGTCATCCTGCTAATCGATGTCTTTCTGCTCCCTCCCCCCCCCCTCAATCCTCCAGTTTTACTTCCTTCCTCTTTGGTTTCATGGGATCCCTCGCTTTTCCAACCAGGCTTTGAGCCTTGAAATGCCTGCTGTCATTATACCTACATCCCCCCCTCTCTCTTTCTCTTTCTCTTTCTCTCTCTCTCTGTCTCTCTCTGTCTCTCTCTGTCTCTCTGTCTCTCTCTCTCTCTCTCTCTCTCTCCCTCTCCCTCTTCCCTCCATCCCTCTCTCCCTCTTCCTTCCCTTCCCTTCCCCTTCTCTGCCTCTCCCTCTTCCCTCCATCCCTCCCTCCCTTCCCTTCCCCTTCTCTCCCTCTTCCCTCCATCCCTCTCTCTCTCCCCCTCCCTTCCCTTCCCCTTCTCTCCCTCTCCCTCTTTCCTCCATCCCTCTCTCTCTCCCTCCCTCCCTTCCCTTCCCCTTCTCTCCCTCTCCCTCTCCCTCTTTCCTCCTTCCCTCTCTCTCTCCCTCCCTTCCCTTCCCCCTTTTCTCCCTCTCCCTTCCCCTTCCCTCCATCCCTCTTCCCAGTTCCCTCTCCCTTCCTCCCTCCCTCTCCCCATCTACTCCCTCTCTCCTCCCTTTCCTCTCTCCCTCTCTCTCCTTCTCTTTCCCCCTTTCTGTCTCTCTCTGTCTGTCTGTCTCCGAGACTTGAGATGTTTGGGATGAAATCCACCACGGGGATTCCAAGTATCTCTTTGCCTTTTCCATCTTGGCTGCCTCTGAGCGGGGGATGGGCGGTTGGGAGAAGAGGGTCCGCCGCCCTCCGCTTGGAGGAGGATGGGATTGGACCCTCTCTGGAACTTCAAAGTTATCCATCCTTGGGGTTTGGCAAGCTGGTTCTGCAACGGAGTGCTTTCATTGGTGTGGAAATTACCCTTTGGGGAGCTTCTGAATGTGCAAGTGTGTGTGTATTTGTGTACATGTATAGGCATAGGTATAGTGGTTAAGGCACTAGAAACCAGACTAGAAACCAGGAGTGCATGAGTTCTAACCAGGAGTGCATGAGTTCTAATCCTGTCGTAGGCATGAAAGTCAGCTGGATGATTTGGGCCCAGTCACCAGGAGATGACAAGTTCTACTCCCGTTTTAAGCCTGAAAGCCAACTGGGTGACTTTGGGGCAATCGCCAAGAGACTGTGAATTCTAGTCCTACCTTAGCTGTGAAAGCCGATTGGGTAACTGGGCCAATCACCAGGAGACTGTGACTTCTAGTCCCGCCTTAGCCATAAAAGCCGGCTGGGTAATTTTGGACCAATCACCAGGAGACAGTGTGTTCTAGTCCCGCCTTAGCCATGAAAGCCAGCTGGGTGACTTTGGGCCAATCACCAGGAGGCAGTGAGTTCTAGTCCCGCCTTAGCCATGAAAGCCAGCTGGGTGACTTTGTGCCAATCACCAGGAGGCAGTGAGTTCTAGTCCCGCCTTAGCCATGAAAGCCAGCTGGGTGACTTTGTGCCAATCACCAGGAGGCAGTGAGTTCTAGTCCTGCCTTAGCCATGAAAGCCAACTGGGTGACTTTGGGCCACTGCCTCTCTCTTGGCCCAACCCGGTTGTTAAGTGAATTATGCCTGATTGTATGAACTTTTCCGCCCTGTTTGTTAAGCAGATCACTGCAATTAAGTGAATCCTGCGGTCATTAACCAACTCCAGCTCCCTCCTCCCCCTTCCATTGAGTATGCTCATAGGAAGCCAACTAGGAAGGCCGCAAAGGGTGATCACACAGCCCTGGGGCGCTGCAACTAGTGTAGGTATATGCTGAGCGCCTGACCATTTTATTTATTTATTTATTTATTTAGTTACATTTATATACCGCCCTTTCCCTGAGGACTCAGGGCGGTTTACAGGGAATTAAAAAGTCCAACATACAAAAGTTAAAACCGAATTAAAAAATATTAAATTGACCCTGTACACAATTAAAACCCCAATTAAAAATTTCTCCTCAGCCTGGGCCCGAGAGCTCAAAGAGCCAGGTCTTCAGGCCCCGGCGGAATGATCGGAGGTCGGGGGCAGTCCTCAGCTCCACCGGCAGCTGGTTCCAGAGGGCAGGCGCTCCCACTGAGAAGGCCCTATCCCTGGGTGTCACCCGCCGGCAATCTCTCACCGGCGGCACCCTGAACAGACCCTCCCTGTGGGAGCGCACTGGGCGAAGGGCGTTTGATGCCGGCAGCAGGTGTTCCCTCAAATAACCCGGACCCAGGCCATGTAGGGCTTTATAGGTAATAACCAGCACCTTGAATTTCACCCGGAGGGCAACCGGAAGCCAATGCAGCTCGCGGAGTAGAGGTGTTACATGGGAGTATCGGGAGACCCCCATTACAACTCGCGCGGCCGCATTCTGCACCAGTTGAAGCCTCCGTGTGGTCTTCAAGGGCAGCCCCATGTAGAGAGCGTTACAGTAGTCCAAACGGGAGGTCACAAGCGCATGAGTAACTGTGCGTAGGGCGTCTCGGTCCAGATAGGGACGCAACTGGCGCACCAGGCGAACCTGTGCAAAAGCCCCCCTGGTCACGGCTCCTATATGGTCTTCAAAATTGAGCCGTGAATCCAGGAGGACGCCCAGGTTGCGAGCCCTATCAACGGGGGGTAACACCTCACCCCCCATCATTAAGGATGGAATAACTTGGTTAACCCGAGATGCCGATATGCACAGCCACTCAGTCTTGGCGGGATTGAGTCGATTTTGATCCCATGGCCGGAGGCGTCAGTCTGAGGACCGGTTTTAAGTCATTTTTTCCCCCAGTACTGTTGTCGTAACATTAAACGGGCCATGGAACCTCTTTCCTTTCAACTTTTTTTTAAATTGTGAGCCGCCCAGAGATGGGCAGATATAGGAAATAAATAAATAAATAAATGCTAGATGTCAATTAATCTGGGACTTTGTATTCCTGAGATGGGCAGAGATAGGAAATAAATAAAAAGATAAATGCTAGATGTCAATTAACCTGGGACCTTGTATTCCTGAGATGGGCAGATGATATAGAAAATAAATAAATGCTAGGTGTCAATTAATCTGGGACCTTGTATTCCTGAGATGGGCAGATATGGAAAATAAAGAAGCAAACAAATGCTAGATGTCAATCTGAGATCTTGTATTCCTTACCTTCCCCCTTTTGCGGGGGGGGGGGAAAGAAAACAAGTCTCATTCTGCGCAGCTTTGTGTGGTTTGCTGTTGTTAAAACTCTATTCATCTGAATGTTTTTGCAAACCCCATCAAGTGCCCACAGAAGTGAAGTGCTGGAATCCATCAGCGAGGCTAAAGCAAGAGCTAAGTAGCGACAGAGAGGAGAAATTCCCTCTTCCAAAGGCATCCCTGAGCTAACAACCGTGAGCTGGTCGGTTGTCTTAATAAATAAATGTGTGGGCACCTTAATACAGGGCTCCCCAACCCCCAGTCCGTGGGCCGGTACTGGGCCGCGGCATGTCAGCAACCCGTCCGCACAAACAAGCAAAGCCCCCATCCGTGGGATGCAGGCAGCACACAAAACCACGCACCCCCTCCGGTCCGTGGAAAAACCTCTCTCCACGGAACTGGTCCCTGGTGCCCCAAAGCTTGGGGGCCTCTGCCTTAACAGGATCGCTTCTACCACAGCCCTGTGGGTCTTATCCAGACACGCACGTACAATTGCTTGCTTGCTTGTCCATCAAGGAAGGTGGCTGAGCGAAGGTCTGGATGAAAGCAGAGAATTTAAGTGGGAGGTAGGCCATCTCAGCCCTGGTTTGGCATAGACGTAGGGTTTTCTCGGGCTTCAGAAGCCTGGACGTAGGAACTAAGCCGGCCCTGACCCAGTTAGGACTGGGATGAAAGACCACCAGGAACCCCCTCAGCATGGTAAAGGTAAAGGTTCCCCCGCACATGCGTGCTAGTCGTTTCTGACTCTAGGGGCCGGTGCTCATCTCCGTTTCAAAGCCAAAGAGCCGGCGCTTGTCCGAGGACGTCTCCGTGGTCATGTGGCCGGCATGACTAGATGCCAAAGGCGCACGGAACGCTGTTACCTTCCCACCGTAGTGGTCCCTATTTTTCTACTTGCATTTTTTACGTGCTTTCGAACTGCTAGGTTGGCAGAAGCTGGGACGAGTAACAGGCGCTCACTCCGTTACGCGGCACTCGGGATTCAACCCGCCAAACTGCCGACCTTCCGATCGACAAGCTCAGCGTCCTAACCCACTGAGCCACCGCGTTCCCTTCCTCAGCATTGTAGGAGGTACCAAAAAAACCCCCCCAAAAAACCCCAAATGTGCTAAAAGCAAGCAACGGGAATCTCTCTCCATCCCGTTGTCAAGGAAACCCTATGCATCCATGAAGTTAGCCTGATGTGAAGGAGACTTTACTTAGTGATAGCTTAAGCCTAAAATAGGCCTAACAGAGTTTTTTTTTTAAAAAAATTGTTGTTGTTCAGTCACTAAGCTGTGTCTGACTTTTGGGGGCCTCATGGACCATAGCACGCCAGGTCCCCCCATCCTCCACTGTCTCCTGGAGTTTGCCCAAATTCATGTTGGTTGAGTTGGTGATGCTATCTAACCCTCCGCTGCTCCTCCCTTCTCCCTTTGCCTTCCATCTTTCCCAACATCGGGGTCTTCTCCAAGGGGTCCTCCTCATTAGGTGGCCAAAATATTTGAGCTTCAGCTTCAGGGTCTGCCTTCCAAGGAACAGCCAAGGTTGATTTTCCTTCAGGATCGGCCGATTAGATCTCCCAGAGACTCTGAAGAGTCTTCTCCAACACCACAGTTCAGAAAAGAAATTTGCTCCCCTCCACCAAATCCAGAAAGATTGCTCACACACAAAAAAGGAGGTGGGGCGGGCCTTTTTGGTAATAGCCCCCACTTTCTCCAGATCCAATTCCACGGAATGCTTGAATCCATGCGTAGAAGAGTAGCGGGCTTCACAAGGAGGGGAACTGTTGAAACGGAGAACATTTTTTTATCCGCCAAGATCTCCTAATCCAGAACGAAGCACTGGAGAGAGGACTTGACCATCTAACTTTTTTTTTTTAAGGGGAAAAAATTGGGCCAGCTTTTGATAAGAGTCTCAAGGCAGAAATGCAGATTAGAAGCTCTGAAAAGGGCATCTGAAAAACGAAATAGAACGGGCATCAAAGAAATAAATATAGGACTAAGGCATCAAACAGCTAATAATTTGCTGCTCTTTTGTGACTTCTTGAAGTGGGGAAAAAAAAGGTCTTGGATGACTTCCAGAAGCTGAATTTCTACGCAGTTGGGTAGAGTTTTGTTTTCTGGGGTGGCGGCAAAACCTGGGTGTTGTTTTTTTTAAAATCTGGGAGAACAAAGAAGAATTGGCATTGGAAACGGGTGGCTTACAAGCCAGACAATCCTTTTATTCACCTGCAGTTCCTAAAGTGACGGACTGCAGCTTTGCTGGACAGCCAGGAGAAGCCTGTGGTGATTTGCCTTCTGTTGGGCCAGGCTGCTCAACTAGAATCCTTTGGCTGGAGACGGTGGCTGGGATGCAGTTGTCTTGAGACTATGATCTGAATGAAAAGTGGACAGGAAACCTAGAATAGGAATAGGAATAGGAATAGGAATAGAATAGAATAGAATAGAATAGAATAGAATAGAATAGAATAGAATAGAATAGAATAGAATAGAATAGAATAGAATAGAATAGAAATATAGAATGGAATGGAATGGAATGGAATGGAATAGAATAGAATAGAATAGAAAATGGATTGGAATGGAATGGAATGGAATGGAATGGAATAGAATAGAATAGAATAGAATAGAATAGAATAGAATAGAATAGAATAGAATAGAATAGAATAGAATAACAGAGTCGGAAGGGACCTTGGAGGTCTTCTAGTCCAACCCACTGCTTAGGCAGGAAACCCTATACCATTTCAGACAAATGGCTGTCCAGTCTCTTCTTAAAAGCTTCCAGTGTTGGAGCACTCACAACTTCTGGAGGCAAGTCGTTCCACTGATTAATCGTTCTCATGATTGGGAAATTCCTCCTTAGTTCTAGGTTGCTTCTCTCCTTGATGAGTTTCCATCCGTTGTTTCTTGTCCTGCCTTCAGGTGCTTTTGAGGATAGCTTGGCTCCCTCTTCTTTGTGGCAGCCCCTGAGATATTGGAACACTGCTATCATGTCACCTCTAGTCCTTCTCTTCATTCTTTCTATATAAAGGGATGAACTGTGTCTTTTGATCTTACTGAAGTTGACCTTTGTTGAAGATAAGGCAAATTTTCCCTCTGCCATTGATCATTGCTGAGCTCTGCAAACACATCAAACAAGTGCTGAAATACAATATGGGCAATCACCAAGCGAAGAACATCTGAGTTATGGAGAGCTCATATTTACAAACAGACTCCTATTACTAAAAATGGAGGATGGTGTTCTTCTTTCTTGAACCCACGAACTGCTGAAGCTGTGCAATCTTTTTATGAACTTCTGAAGCCAGGTGTTTTGAAGATGCAACCTGTTTTCAGCAGCTCATGAGAACGTGGCCCGGCTTCAGTGGGTTGCCAGCTCCAGGATGGGGAATGTCACCCACATTTTTAGGAATAGCAGTCTGTTTCTAAATACGGGTTCCGTCGTACATAGAAATTTGAGTTGAAAGCCGAGTTAGGAATGGGACTTGATTGAATTATCAAGCTTTTGCAGAGACCTAGACCTTTCGAGGACAATACAAAGCTGAGTGAAATGAAACCAGCACAACTGAGGTGAGGTAAGGTAAGGTAAGGTAAGATAAGATCACCTGTATTGCCATTTTTTACTGTGACAACACTGGCCCACATTAAAAATGAAATTCTGTTGCCCGCTCTCAATAAAAAGGAGAGATACATATAGCACTTAGCAATAGCACTTAAAGTTATATACTGCTTCACAGTGATTTATAGCCCTCTCCAAGCGGTTTACAGAGCCTACGGCCCCCAACAATCTGGATCTCCATTTTACCGACCTCAGAAGGATGGAAGGCTGAGTCCACCTTGAGCTGGTCATGATCGAACTCCTGGCAGTGGGCAGAGTCAGCCTTCAATGCTGCATTTTAACCCCTGCATACCATGGAAGGGAGGGAGGGAAAAGAAGGAAGGAAGGAAGGAAGGAAGGAAGGAAGGAAGGACAATAGCAATAGCTCTTAGACTTATATACCACTTCACAGTGCTTTACAGCACTCTATAAGCGGTTTACAGAGTCAGCCTGTTGCCCCCAACAATCTGGCTCCTCATTTTATCCACCTTGGAAGGATGGAAAGCTGAGTCAACCTTCAGATGGTGAGGATCGAACTCCTGGCAGTGAGCACAATTAGCCTGTAATACTATATTCTAACCCAGGGGTCTTCAAATTGGACCTTTTGTGACTTGTGGACTTCAACTCCCAGAATACCTCAGCCAGTCTGCCTGGCTGAGGAATTCTGGGAGTTGAAGTCCACAAGTCATAAAAGGGCCAAGTTTGAAGACCCCTGTTCTAACCACTGCATCACCACGGCTGCTAATATACCCATATACCTATATACACATATACACATGCTACATACATACACACACACACACACACACACACAAATATATATACACACACATATACACACACAGATATATATTAGTCACTGTCCATTTTGAATACATAGCAGAAAGAAGAAACTTGAGAGTTTGCAAGGTTGGAACAAAACTGTGACTGAATCTAGATGTTCTGCTTTGGCAGAATGGGACAACTCCACGTAGCAACTCGCCATGGCCAGCTTGCCACAGGACACCTCGCTGCGGGACAATTACAACAATTCAATTTAATTACTTAAAATGATTTTAAAAAAACGATTTTAACCTTTGTCGTTCACCTTTTCGTTCTGTCCCTCCTTTTGCGTTCCTTTCTTTAACGATTCTGTTCCACTCTTTCTTCAGTGTTTAATGTAGCCCTTGTCCCACAGTGAGTTGGCCACGGTGAGTTATCCAGTGGAAAGTTGGCTGCGGTGAGTTGCTCATAGCAAGCAGTCATAGATTCCTGCTTCGGATACCACGAAGCCCCCTGGTCCCAGAAGGCAACAAGGAAAACTGCTCATGGATGTGTAGATTCCCAGACCATCCTGTGGACCTTGCTCAAGCATCGCTTATATGCCGTGCCCTGAATAGAAGTGAGCTACTGTCCCACCACCATCGCTGTTTGGTTGACACATTTATTAAAAGTAAAGCCATTGGCCTCCTGGTTATTGACAAATAATGCTGCATCGGTGTTAAAAGCTCCAGGAGCCTTCTAATTCTCTAGCCGTCACGTAAAGGCTTAATGCATTTTTTTCCCCCTCCCATATTTGGCTTTTTCCAGAGTTGCTATGGCATCCACGAAGATGCTTGCTGAGTTTATTCAAATGAGCATTTTTTTTTCCCCCTTTCCTTTCTTTTTTTGGTCTGCCAAACTCTCTTATCTCCTTCCCTTCAAGGGACTCTAAGCTCTTTAATCCATTACTAGTAGATTCCCATTTCTCGACGTTTAAAAAAAAATGAAAGTGGATGGGAAGAATAATTGGATGCGATGTGAAATATAGGAACAATCGGCTTGTTTGAAAATTGGCTTTCAATGATTTTTTTCTTTGGTCCTTAATCGAATGATTTTTTTGCTGAAGGGGGAGGTAAAATAATAATAATAATAATAATAATAATAATAATAATAATAATAATAAGAAGAAGAAGAAGAAGAAGAAGAAGAAGAAGAAGAAGAAGAAGAAGAAGAAGAAGAAGAAGAAGAAGAAGAAGTAGTTGGAAGGGACCTTGGAGGTCATCTAGTCCAACCCCCTGCTCAGGCAGGAAACCCTATACCATTTCAGACAAATGGCTGTCCAGTCTCTTCTTAAAAACCTCCAGTGTTGGAGCATTCACCACCTCTGGAGGCAGGTTGTTCCACTGGTTAATTGTTCTCACTGTCAGGAAGTTTCCCCTTAGTTCTAGGTTGCTTCTCTCTTTGGTTAGTTTCCATCCGTTGCTTCTTCTCCTGCCTTCAGGGGCTTTGGAGAATAGCTTGACTCCCTCTTCTTTGGGGCAGCCCCTGAGATAGAAAATTGGAAGAAATTTGATCATGGCTAAGCATAGAATATCCATTTATTACTAGACCACAGAGGGCTTCTGCTGCCCTTTAGAACCATTATATTTGGCCTTTTGGCTTCTGAATCTTCTAAATAAGGCATAGGATGGCCCGCTTATTTCTTACAAATTCCGTTGGTCTACCTCAAGCTTAAGACCCTCTTTTAAAATGAAGATGGTATTATAGACTTCTTACTCCACAGACTTTCATTCTGGGTACCTGTAAACCATGCTGTCTCCAGAAACGGAAAGTTCTGGAGAATTCTGGAACAGTCTCTTCATTCTCTGGATCATGTCAGTTCAACCACTCTAGAGTTCCTCTGAAATTAGGAAGTCATTTATGTTGTTGTGGATGAGGTCTGGCCCTGAAATGGGATTGTCTCTGGAATGTCTGGATTGGCTTATTTAAGAAGGAAATTCTCCTGAAGGCTCCATCTCCAGATGTGGGATATACTTAGATGCTTTTTGGATTGAGAGACTTCAGATGATCCTTCTCCCTTCCTTCCTTCCTTCCTTCCTTCCTTCCTTCCTTCCTTCCTTCCTTCCTTCCTTCCTTCCTTCCTTCCTTCCTCTCCCTCCCTCCCTCCCTCCCTCCCTGCATTGTACTGGAATGCAACCCCCTTGGAGGAATTACTGCAAATAATTGGGAGTGGGAAGCCCACTCATTTGTCTTCAGACCTGCTGGATAGAACATCCCCTGGAGAGTCCACAATTCAGCATGACACAAATTGAAAAAATGTTCTCCTTATGCCAGCCTGTGCAGACCAAGCATGGACATTCCTCAGTGCTTGGTATGGAGGCTGTTTGGAAAGAAGGCTGTTGTTTATTGAAGAACAGAACCAACAGCATGTGGTTCTGGGACAGCTGACCATATGGAGTTGGGATAGTTGGGCTTTTATACCTTCCTTGGACTTTGTATTTGTTCCTGTACTTTGACCTGAGCTTGAGTGTGCCCTTTTTGGTATTCTAATGGTGGTGGGTTAATCCTATTATGTCCTAAAGGTCATGCTCCTGTGTTTGCAAGAGTCTATGTTTTTCTAATCACATCAGCGCAAACCTCTGGGGCTGGGGCTGAAGGCATTGAGAGTATTAATTGGGGTTTTAAATTGGATTTCAGTTGGGGTTTTATATTTATTCAAGGTTTAAATGTAATTATTTTAACTGTTTTTAATTTTTGTAATTGTTGTACTGTTATTTTAATACAACCTTGTGAACCGCCCTGAGTCCTACAGGAGAAGGGCAGTATATAAGTCTAATAAAGATAAAGATAAAGATAAAGATTTTGCTTATGAATGGATGGTCCCAAATCTGCATTTCTAAAAAGTTGGCCTCTGCCTGGGGGAAAGGAGACTGGGGGCTGGTTTCTGCCCAAGATGATGATGATGATGATGATGATGATTCCTTTGGGGAAATATAATATTCTGCCTTTTTTTTAATAACCCCCAAAATATTTCCTTCCTTGGGAGGGTGTGTGTATGTGTGTGAGCTGACTTTCTACACATCCAACTGAGAATCAGAAGACTGAACCAGGTTTTCTCCAAATTGTAGAATATCTAATCTTGGCTGCCCCCAAAATATTGGAGACCTTTTCTGTTTACCCGTTTACTCGCCCCTTTTTCTTTACTTTGGATACAAATGAAAAAGAGTCTGTTCCTTGTTGTGGAAGGTGTAAGTCTGCCTTTGAATGTTTCAGTAGGGCTAAAGAGATCCAAAGGTTTGAATTTCAGCCTTTATTCAGACGTCTGATGATACATCAATGAATAAATTAAAAAAAAAAAAACCTTTTCAGTGGCCCAGATCCTGCTGGAAGGGAGGAGGAAGTGGTGAAGAATCAGATCCTGCCCCCCCCCCCCCGTAAAAATTTGGTAAGATCATCCAGAGTGAGATTCTAAAGGACTCTTGCAAAGCTGTTGGCATATCTCTTGAATTAAGGAAGGCATGAGTTCTGTATGCAACGATGCCTTTGTAAAAGAGGGGAGACATGATAGCAGTATTACAGTATCTGAGGGGCTGCCACAAAGAAGAGGGGGTCAAATTATTCATCAAAGGACCAGAGGGAAGGATGAGAAACAATGGTTGGAAACTGATCAAAGAGAGAAGCAACCTGGAATTAAGGAGAAACTTCCTGACAGTGAGGACAATTAACTAGTGGAACAGCTTTGCCTCCAGAAATCACAGGTGCTCCATCGCTGGAGATTTTTTGATATTTTTTTTTTATTGAAAAGTTTTAAAATACAATTTTCCTTTAAAAAACCCCCCTTCCCCCTCCCTCCTCCCCCCCTACCTCCCCCCCTCCCTCCCTCCCTCCTCCCCCCCCTGCCTCCCCCCCTCCCCCCCTCCCCCCCCCCGACTTCCCAGAGCTGAATACAAGGTATATATATAAAAAGAGAAAGAAAAAAAAAGAAAGGCAAACATAAGCAACCATGTACTAACAACTATAAATTCTAAAATCCATCACTCTCTAGCTTATATAGGATAAACCAAACCTTGGCACTATTAAATATATATAAAAAACTAAAATAAAAAAAACACTTTCTAGCTTATATAGAATAAGACAAACCTTAATAATATTAAATATACATTAAAAACAGGAAAAAGAACCCCAAAATAGAAAGAGAAAAAAAAGAACAGAAAAAAAAGGAAAAAAGAATTATTCAAATACTATATAATACTTCTCAACCTATACTTGTCCTAAATAGACTCCATCCCTTTTTGTCCATTACATGATATAACGTTCTTACAAATAATCTTTCAAATTAACCAAGATCTTCGCCACCTCAACCAAATCAGAAAACTTTAAAGTCCAGTCTTCTGTAATCGGCCGTTCCTCTTCCAGCACATCTATAATTATTCCAAACAATAAAAAAATTGCGAACAAAACTTTAACCTCCATTTGGAAATCTTCTATATATTCCACCAAACTTTAATCCAAAAAAACCTCACCCTTTCCACAAAACCACCACATGTAAAAAATATATTGCATCTACACCCAAATCTTTTCCCACCTCCCATACTTGACTATGAATACGTCGTAGAAATTCCATAGACTTCTGCAAATCCTGCTATTTTCTCTTCTTAGCTCGTTTTGCAGCAGCACGCGTCACCCTCTGTTCTATTGAATCATCCGACGAAGTTGTATCTTGATCTCTTCCAACACCGTTGTCTTCTATCTGACCACCTTCGACCTCTTGATGCACTCCTTCTCCAGATCCCTTTTCAGCTTCCAGAGATGTTAATGGCGTTGCATTTAAAACATTATTATAGAAATCACGCGCTTGCATCACAGTTACCAGACGGTACCTTTTACCTTCGTGCGTCACCATCAACCCAGCTGGGATCTCCCATCTAAACCTTATATCTCGTTGCTTGAGCTCTTGCACAAGGAATGTAAAATCCTTCCTTCTCCTTAAAATCTTTGGAGGAATTTCTTTTAAGACCAAAACTTCTTGATTAGCAATCACAACTTTAGTATCATAAGCAGCTCGTATAACTTCATCTCTAGTTTCCCTTTTTGCAAAATATACCACCACATCTCTAGGCACCTTTCTCTGTCTAGCAATCCATGAATTCACATGAAACACTTTATCCATGCCTCCTTTTATTTCAGATGCTGGCTGTTTCAACACTTCTTCAAAAGCCTCAGAAACCAGCTGCTTTAGATCTTCCTTGGTATTCTCCTTTAAGCCTCTAACTCTAATGGCAAACTGCATCTGGTAATATTGAGCAAGACTCAGTTCCTTTTCCACTTTATCTTCATTCTCCAATACTTTTGCTTCTAATATAGCATTCTTTTGAGTCAGATCTTCTAGCTTTTCCTCCAATTCTTCCACACAGCGAGCCACTTTACACACTGAAGACAAGATGTCTGCCTTCATCACTCTGAACTTCTGTTCCATCCTCTCCTCCATTCTCTCCTCCAATTTCTCCAATTTCTCCTCCATCTGTACAAATCTAGCATTAATTGATTCCAAAATTACCTGGGCGTGTTTTTCAAGAGCATCTTGTAAGTCCTTTGATGTCAATACATCAGGAGGATGCAGCGCCTGCAGTAATGATTGTTGCACAGGAGAAGTTCCAGCACTCCGAAGAGTTTTAGGGGGTGGTTTAGCCGCCATCTTTTACCAAATGCGACGCACTTTCACTTCAGATTTATAATCCAAAAAAGGCCATCAAGCTGGAGAGTAAAATATCACCTTTTCCTCTTGTATCGCTCTGCCTGCTCCTTTAATCCATAGTCATTCCTTCAGGCAGGGGTGGTCGCAGACGCCTGGCTCTGCTCCAAGAATCAGGAGCAGAGGCGCCGGCCAGCTGGGAGCAGCCCAGGCTACGGAGGAGTTCAATCCTTCAGCCGCCCAAGCCATAAGCTCAGGCGGCCCTGGAGAACTCTACCCCTACCTGGGAGCTCGCCCCCTCCTCTTCTCCCGAGGAGGGGGCTTCAAATTCGCCCGAACAGCTGATCGGCGCTGTTTCGGGCGAAAAAACAACAGCTGAGCCGCGGGCAGCCCGGGAAGGCTGTCTCCGTCGCCGCGGAGCCACCGGAAGTCCCATCGCTGGAGATTTTTAAGAAGAGACTGGACAATGACCAGTCTGAGATGGTATAGGTCCTCTTGCTTGAGCAGAAGACCTCCAAGGTCCCATTCTATTCTATTCTATTCTATTCTATTCTATTCTATTCTATTCTATTCTATTCTATTCTATTCTATTCTATTCTATTCTATTCTATTCTATTCTATTCTATTCCATCCCACTCCACCCTATTCTATTCTATTCTGTTCTGTTCTATTCTATTCTATTCCATCCCACTCCACCCTATTCTATTCTATTCTATTCTATTCTATTCTATTCTATTCTATTCTATTCTATTCTATTCTATTCTATTCTATTCTATTCTATTCTATTCTATTCTATTCTATTCTATTCTATTCTAAAATAGAATTGTTTCTGGTCTGCAACTGGTGTTTTCAGCTAGCAACCGATTCTGTCTTCTCTGTCTTAGTTCTGATTTATCATTTTTAATCACTTTTTTGAGGAAGGGCTGGTGAGCTGCAAATGTAGGTCCTCTTTGGTGTCAAGTCTTTGTTGGGTGTCAGAATAGATAGATAGCTTCAGGGAGAATGCTGGTGCGGTTCCTCGTGTTTTCCTGCATTGCGTTTTTTTTATGGCTTTGAACAGCCCCCTTCAGCCAGCTGTTTCATGATTGTCAATGTGGAGATATTTCCTCCAGTTTGTTTCGGAAAGAGACAACCTTCTCTTGATTGCTTCCTAAAAAGACCCGGCTCTTTGGGGAAGCCAAAAAGAGACCACGGTTATGCAAATGGATAATGTTTCACTTTCATTGGGGTGGGGGAGGATTGCTATTCTAGAGGGGCAGGCGAGTGAATATAAATATCAAACGTGGCAAAGTTTTGCACTGGAGCGTTCAGAGAGGAGAGCCAATCGCAGCACGAGACAGGAATAGCAATTGGAGCCCAGCCTGAATAGTTAAGGATGGCCGACTCTTCAAACACTTTGATAAAGTTAGCTCCTTTGTAAGACTGACACTTACTCAAATAACCAAGATGATGCCCTGATGCTGTGAAGTCCGTGCCAAGACGTGCACGGTTGCTCTCTTGCACGGCTGAAGCAATTAATAGAATAAGAACAGCAGAGTTGGAAGGGACCTTGGAGGTCTTCTAGTCTAGCCCCCCGCCTTGGCATTGTGACTCTGTTGAACTACTTTGCCTGCTCCTGAAGGCCTCACATGATTGCAAATGTTACAGAATAGCAGAGTTGGAAGGGATCTTGGAGGTCTTCTAGTCTAGCCCCCCGCCTTGGCATTGTGACTCTATTGAACTACTTTGCCTGCTCCTGAAGGCCTCACATGATTGCAAATGTTACAGAATAGCAGAGTTGGAAGGGACCTTGGAGGTCTTCTAGTCTAGCCCCCCCCCCCCCCGCCTTGGCATTGTGACTCTGTTGAACTACTTTGCCTGCTCCTGAAGGCCTCACATGATTGCAAACATGTTTCAGAGTAACAGTGTTGGAAGGGACCTTGGAGGTCTTCTAGTCCAACCCCCTGCCGAAGCAGGAGACCCTGGCCTACACCATTCCAGACCAATGGCTGCCCAGGCTCTTCTTAAAAAGCATCCACAACTTCTGGACGCAAGCTGTTCCACTGATTAATTGTTCTAACTGTAGGGTCCTTGGTACTCTCTCAGCTTGGCTGTTTCCTTGCAGATCCTTCCTTCCAGCTCTGATCACGTTAACTAGTTAGGTAATGAAACGTCTGCAAGAAAACCACTATGCTCAGAGACCACAGTTCAACTCTGAGCTACAAAGATTACCTTCTACTAGAATATAGACTTTTTGTGGGTCTCCGCTCATCAATTGCTTTTTCCATCTTTTGCCCCAAGACGGAGATCAGCAAACCTGAGTTAGTTTTGAGCTACAGGAGCAAAGGCAACTGAGAATTGTCATTCAAGATTTTTTTTTCTTCTTCTTCTTCTCCGTTCTTGTCGTTTTCATCCTTAAAAAAGAAGATGGCGGATCATTGCCAAAATTGTCCCCCCAAAAAGAGAACAAATCACTGTCTTTCTCTTTCTGTCCCTTTTCAGGTTGGAAATGAGTTGCCATCCAGACAAACTGCAGAGACACAGAAAACATTGGAGCAAATGCTTTTTTTAGAAAAGAGAATCCGGGTGTTTTCGGTCTAATGTCATCAGCCTAAATCGAGCGAATCACCATTGCGGCTTTTTGGTAAGTCACCCACGTTTGTTGGTTTGTTTCCAGACCTCCTCGATGATCTTGGAGGTAAAAGATAAAGACAGCATTCGGTTTGAGGAGCTTGTGTCATTTACACCTTGCCTCCTTTCCTATCGGCGAGAATCTATCATGTTTAGATTCCTTGTATTGGATTGCGGCTTTTGGACATGTCAAAATAGGAAGTCTGTTCTTCTCTCTCTACAGCGCCGAAATGCATTTTTGGTTTAGCGTTCAGTATGGATTAGTGGGGCAAGTAATGAGAAGGCCTATTTAGCGTAGCTGGGAGTCCGAATTGTTTCTATATCTCTTTGTGCACTTCAGAGTTTGTGATTTAAGGCAGAGGTCCCCAACCTTTTGGGCACCAGGGACCGGTTCCGTGGAGAGAGGTTTTTCCACGGACCGGAGAGTGCGTGGTTTCATGTGCTGCCTGCATCCCACGGATGGGGCTTTGCTTGTTTGTGCGGACCGGTTGCTGGCATGCCGCAGCCCACAAACCGGGAGTTGGGGAACCCTGGTTTAAGACACAGTTCTCCCAAACTTGTGGACTGGCAGGGGGGGAAAGGAAAGAAGGGATGATTCCACATGAGTGGCCAGCAAGCACGCACAAACCCACAGCTCCATTTGCACAAGCGGTGTGCACACGGGCCTGCCACTCACCCCAATGGAGCGTACATACACACGCTCGCCCGCTGCTCATACAAGTGGGGATGCGTGTGAGCTCACGCACTCGCCCACCGTTTCCCGTGCTGGTTGCAAACAGCTCACAGCCCACTAGTGGGACCCAGCCCAGAGATTTGGGAACTCTGCTTTAAGGCACAGTTGAGAAAAAAGAAAGAAATTCCCATATTAGGGGCGAAAAATGGGGACTTGGAGAGGTGCTTACCCAAAATTTAGATGAGGACTGATAGGTCATTTAGGTCATTTTTTTTCCTCTTCCCCCCCCCCCAAAAAAAGAGCTTTCCTAATTAACGTTCTTGATTGGAGATTGGTGCAGAGAAGCATGTTCCAACTGGAAGGGAAGTTCCAAACTGCAATTGAACAACTGATTGATCGGTGGAGGTGGCTAATTTTGTAGCCCACCCCCCACCTTTTTGCTTGAGTAGCTAAGCCAGTCCCTTTGATCAGGACCTCTTACATTTTTCTATTTAAAGAAACCAAGGCCTGTGATATTATGGCTCCCTCTCGAACAACAGAACATACTAGATGTCAACGGTGCTAACATCGGATCTTTTTGCTTTGACCACAGATGGTCAAAGCAAAATGTTTTACTCTTAGAATTAGAGTTAGAGTTAGATGATGCTGGGCGGAGGAATGTGCAGGAGAGTTTAGCTAGACATAACAATACTGAGCCTAGTGTGAGAACTAAGGTTATTGAAATAAGAGATGACAAAGAATTGGCAGGCTGAAGAACTGGAGGGGAAGCCCACATTTCCAACTAATTGGGGAATGTAATTTATGACTCTTAATTGGAGGAGGGAATCACGCTAGATACTATGTGTTCAGGGGAGGG
Source organism: Vipera berus (assembly GCF_964194415.1). NCBI lineage: Eukaryota > Metazoa > Chordata > Lepidosauria > Squamata > Viperidae > Vipera > Vipera berus. The sequence continues at coordinate 5,758,968 of NC_138217.1, read as the reverse complement.
GAATTCAGATTTTGGCTTCGACTATGTTCGTGCCAAGGCCATGCTACTCGAATAATAATTCTTTAAGGTAAACCATGCCTCAAAGTTCTTTGAAGAGTTTCATCTGTCGGAACCAGGACATTGAGCTCTACAGGTCTGGTTGTAGGATGGAGAAAGGAAGGATCAATAGCCAAATGTGATCTCAGCACCTTCCTCCCACAATTATCTCTTCGTAATGCCTAGAAAGCAGGAAAGAAAACAAGACAGAACCCTTGAGAAGTCTTTGAGTTTACTTTGAGGAGATCCGAAAGTTTCTGTTACAAGCAGAGTTTTTGTCCAAATAACATTACTGAAGCCCTCTGTCGTTTTGCTATAGCAGTGAGTTTCTTCCTTCGGCCATTATGCAGCTGTGAGCTACACCTGTGTTATTGGTCAGGTGCAAAGTCTGTACAGGTGGCCCTCGGCTTAACAGCCACTCGTTTAGTGACCATTGCTTGTGACCGTTTTTCACAACTACGACCGTTTTCAGTATCCTCACCATCCCTTGATCAAAATTCGGACACTGGGCCACTGACTCCGACTTACGACGGCTGCAGGGCGATTCCCCTTTTGCGACCTTCCGGCAAGCAAAGTCCATGGGAAAGCCAGATTCACACTTAGCAAGCTGTGCCACTAACTTAATAATTGCAGCGATTCGCTTAATAACTGTAGCAGGGAAGGTCATAACATGGGACAAAACTCACTGATCCACTGTCTCCCCTCCGCACAGCTGTCGGCTTAGAGACCCGTTTGAGAGGGAGCAGCTGTGTTTCCCTGTGCGAAGGACCACTAATAAACCATTGCCTCTCCTTTGTCCTTGGCCATTAAGCATGCAGCATGCGAAGACAGGTTGGCTGGTTTTCTTACCTGGTGGTTACTAGGCAACTGTAGAGTTTACCGCGGGTGACAGCTGTTGGGTAAATGCATGGAAGCCTAAGTGGAAGGGGAGTTGCCGGGGGTGGGGGGTGGGGGGTGGGGGGTGGGGTGGGGGTGGGGAGGGGGCGTGGGGGGAGGATTGCCGTACATGCTAATAAAAAGATTAGGAAGCGAAAAGGCAAAAGGTCACTTGGCTGGGAGTGTCTGGAGGAAGCTCATGAGCCTTGGGGAGCGGGGGGGGGGGGGGGCGCAGAGGTCACTTTGTGAATGATATTTAAAATTAATTTATTTATTTCCTGCCATGGTTATTTTGCAAATAGCTGAGGGTGGCAAACGGGTAACCTCTTTATTTTCCGCACAGCAACAAAAGACAGGGACTGGCCCAGAGTTACCCAGCTGGCTTTGATGCTAAAGTAGGACTAGAACTCACCGTCTCCTGGTGATTGGCCCAAAGTCACTCAGTCAGCTTTCATGCCTAAGGCGGGACTAGAACTCACAGTCTCCTGGTGATTGGCCCAAAGTCACTCAGTCAGCTTTCATGCCTAAGGCGGGACTAGAACTCACCGTCTCCTGGGGATTGGCTCACTCAGTCAGCTTTCATGTCTAAGGCGGGACTAGAACTCACAGTCTCCTGGTGATTGGCCCAAAGTCACTCAGTCAGCTTTCATGCCTAAGGCGGGACTAGAACTCACCGTCTCCTGGTGATTGGCCCAAAGTCACTCAGTCAGCTTTCATGCCTAAGGCGGGACTAGAACTCACAGTCTCCTGGGGATTGGCCCAAAGTCACTCAGTCAGCTTTCATGCCTAAGGCGGGACTAGAACTCACCGTCTCCTGGGGATTGGCCCAAAGTCACTCAGTCAGCTTTCATGCCTAAGGCAGGACTAGAACTCACCGTCTCCTGGGGATTGGCTCACTCAGTCAGCTTTCATGTCTAAGGCGGGACTAGAACTCACCGTCTCCTGGTGATTGGCCCAAAGTCACTCAGTCAGCTTTCATGCCTAAGGCGGGACTACAGTAGAACTCACCGTCTCCTGGTGATTGGCCCAAAGTCACTCAGTCAGCTTTCATGCCTAAGGCAGGACTAGAACTCACCGTCTCCTGGGGATTGGCTCACTCAGTCAGCTTTCATGTCTAAGGCGGGACTAGAACTCACAGTCTCCTGGTGATTGGCCCAAAGTCACTCAGTCAGCTTTCATGCCTAAGGCGGGACTAGAACTCACCGTCTCCTGGGGATTGGCCCAAAGTCACTCAGTCAGCTTTCATGCCTAAGGCAGGACTAGAACTCACCGTCTCCTGGGGATTGGCTCACTCAGTCAGCTTTCATGTCTAAGGCGGGACTAGAACTCACAGTCTCCTGGTGATTGGCCCAAAGTCACTCAGTCAGCTTTCATGCCTAAGGCGGGACTAGAACTCACCGTCTCCTGGGGATTGGCCCAAAGTCACTCAGTCAGCTTTCATGCCTAAGGCGGGACTAGAACTCACCGTCTCCTGGGGATTGGCCCAAAGTCGCCCAGCTGGCTTTCATGGCTAAGCCAGGACTGAAACTCACCATCTCCTGGTGATTGAGCCATAGACACCCAGCCGTCTTTCATGGCTAAAGCAAGACTAGAATTCACAAACTTCCACTTTCTAGCTTGGTGCCTTAACCAGTAGACCAAACTGACTCTAAAGATCATCCAGCCATTTTTCTATGGCTGCTTCGGTTCTCCTTCGTCTCCCGTGCTCTGCTCTACAGCCTTCCTGCCTTGCATGACCACCCCCCTATTGAGGATTGGGGGCTTTCCTGTTGTGGGACCCACCAGCTGCACACCCAAAGTCAGCTTTCATGCCTAAGGCGGGACTAGAACTCACAGTCTCCTGGGGATTGGCCCAAAGTCACTCAGTCAGCTTTCATGCCTAAGGCGGGACTAGAACTCACCGTCTCCTGGGGATTGGCCCAAAGTCACTCAGTCAGCTTTCATGCCTAAGGCAGGACTAGAACTCACCGTCTCCTGGGGATTGGCTCACTTAGTCAGCTTTCATGCCTAAGGCGGGACTAGAACTCACCGTCTCCTGGGGATTGGCCCAAAGTCACTCAGTCAGCTTTCATGCCTAAGGCAGGACTAGAACTCACCGTCTCCTGGGGATTGGCTCACTCAGTCAGCTTTCATGTCTAAGGCGGGACTAGAACTCACAGTCTCCTGGTGATTGGCCCAAAGTCACTCAGTCAGCTTTCATGCCTAAGGCGGGACTAGAACTCACCGTCTCCTGGGGATTGGCCCAAAGTCACTCAGTCAGCTTTCATGCCTAAGGCAGGACTAGAACTCACCGTCTCCTGGGGATTGGCTCACTCAGTCAGCTTTCATGTCTAAGGCGGGACTAGAACTCACAGTCTCCTGGTGATTGGCCCAAAGTCACTCAGTCAGCTTTCATGCCTAAGGCGGGACTAGAACTCACCGTCTCCTGGTGATTGGCCCAAAGTCACTCAGTCAGCTTTCATGCCTAAGGCGGGACTAGAACTCACCGTCTCCTGGGGATTGGCCCAAAGTCGCCCAGCTGGCTTTCATGGCTAAGCCAGGACTGAAACTCACCATCTCCTGGTGATTGAGCCATAGACACCCAGCCGTCTTTCATGGCTAAAGCAAGACTAGAATTCACAAACTTCCACTTTCTAGCTTGGTGCCTTAACCAGTAGACCAAACTGACTCTAAAGATCATCCAGCCATTTTTCTATGGCTGCTTCGGTTCTCCTTCGTCTCCCGTGCTCTGCTCTACAGCCTTCCTGCCTTGCATGACCACCCCCCTATTGAGGATTGGGGGCTTTCCTGTTGTGGGACCCACCAGCTGCACACCCAAAGCAGCGCCTTTTCTGTATCAGTCCTTAGGAGATAAGAATGTGGACCTCATTTCCGTGGGATCTAGCAGAAGGCTAGCTCTGAACCCACTGAGATAGTGGAGAAATAGATAGTAGACAGATAGTTTCATTTGACCTTTAAATAATATTTCCCAAAACCTTAAACAGAGAGCTCAAGCAAAAAAAAACCCATCACATTTCAAAGTTTCCGTGCGCATTTGAAGCCCGTGTTTATTGAAGGCTGTCGTTGCCTTCCATGAAATTGTGAAGAGGAGCAGATGTGTTGTGTGTTTGCTTTAGCACCTCCAGTAAATATTTGGTCCATTCAGTTGAGTGTTTTTAAGGGAATCTAAAACATTTTTTTAAATGTTTACACATGCTTTTCTTCACCGGGTTTTCTGAACACGGAGTTGGAACTTTTTGTTTACACAATGTTTAACCAGGCATGCCTTTTTGAGCAAGGCTGTTTCTGAAGTCAGGAAAATGCGTCACCATAAAATTGCTCAGCTGTATAGGAGGAGGCACTTTCTCACACCTGGATTTATAGCTGTGGGGTTGAGGCAGAGAGAGTTTTCTGTCATGGGCTTTGAGGATAACCTTGAGAGACAAGAGGAAGAGCTACAACCCAAGTTACCTCTGGAACTGTCATCGTCCCGTTATTTCAGCCCATCCCATCCAGGCAGAGGAGGTCTGCTGCTGTTATGCTTTTAATAATTTTATTGTACACCTCCCAAAGTTCCTCTGTGGGGGAGATGGGCAGTTCTTAAATCAGATGATAGATAGGTAGATAGGTAGATAGGTAGATAGATAGATAGATAGATAGATAGATAGATAGATAGATAGATAGATAGATAGATAGACAGACAGACAGACAGACAGACAGACAGACAGACAGACAGACAGACAGACAGACAGAGATGATTCACATGGCTGGAGATAGATAGATATAGATGGTGGTTGATGTAGATAGATGAGAGGGATAGATAGATAGATAGATAGATAGATAGATAGATAGATAGATAGATAGATAGATAGACAGACAGACAGACAGACAGACAGACAGACAGACAGACAGACAGACAGAGATGATTCACATGGCTGGAGATAGATAGATATAGATGGTGATTGATGGAGATAGATGAGAGGGATAGATAGATAGATAGATAGATAGATAGATAGATAGATAGATAGATAGATAGATAGACAGACAGACAGATGATTCACATGGCTGGAGATAGATAGATATAGATGGTGATTGATGGAGATAGATGAGAGGGATAGATAGATAGATAGATAGATAGATAGATAGATAGATAGATAGATAGATAGATAGATAGATAGATATGGAGATTGATGGAGATAGATAGATGAGAGAGAGAGAAGGATAGAGCTAGAGGTAGAGAAATAGAAAGAGAGATGGAGAGAGATGATAGACAGAGAGACAGGAGACATTTGAGTCCAACGCAGGAATGAAGATGGAAAAAGCAACTCAGATCTGATCCTTCCTCCTTCTCTGGAACATAAAAGCCGTCTCTCTCTCTCTCTCTCTCTCTGTGTGTGTGTGTGTGTGTGTTTCTCCAGGCTTTCCGGATTCTATTACTGTAACCTTACACTAAAAGTAGCTTTAGTATTGCGTGGTTCTAGTCTGGGCTTAGGGCTGTGAGTTGCTGTAATTCCCCCATCAGCCAACTTCTTCATCAGGCCCCAGTCAATATAAGCGTATTGGAATGATGGCCTCAGCCTATATAAAGTGAGTTGGTGCCCCCATTTTCTTTCCAAGCAAAGCGGTGAGTCTCTCCCGATGCAATCCTTTGACAAGCTTAAGTCAAATGCACCATGGCAGGCCGTCGGTATTAAGAGCCTTGACATTAGTTCAGAGAGGGGAAGCGTTCTGTGAGCAAATGGCATTGCAGACCCGAGATTTAATGAAATCAAGATTAATTCAGTCTGTACCAAATTTGCCTAGCTTTAGCCCCGGAGGGGAGCAGATGTGAAGTTAGCATTTGCCCAGCTTTCCAAGGAGACAGGAAACAAGACCAATTGAGCTAATTCTATTTTATTGTAAGGCTACATTAACAGAACCTTGTAAGCGTGACAATACAATCCTCACACCATCATCTTTACAACCAATAACTTGGGGAAAGTCTCTTACGATCCTCTTTGCTCCGCCCATTAAGCTATGTTACCCAGTATCTGACTGTTCTCTAAGCAGTAGTTCTTTCCCGGTCTCCCAAGGTCATTCTCACGTACTTTTTACTGTGTTTCTCAATCTTAGCAACTTCCAGGGAACGTGGACTTCAGCTCCCAGAATTCTCATCCATGACCATATTGGCTGTGGAATTGTGGGGGTTGAAGTCCACACACCTGTAAATGGCTGCAATAGGGAATGAGTGTATTAAGTGCGCTGTCCGTTGGTTGCACTAGATACACATCTCTACTTGGGCTGTGTTGACAATGACAAACTTTGAAAAGGAAGGATACTGCTGAAATCAGTTTTCTGGAAGTCACGTTTCTCTGCACGTAATTCAAAATTGATGGCCTAGTTTCCAACTAGGGCCAATTCCTTACTACTGTAGAGAGAGACCCTAGTTGGTTGAGCAGTTGAAGGATCTGAGGCTTGGAGAAGGGTGGTGGTGGTGCTGTGCTGCCTCTGCATGACGTTCCTCGCTTGTTCACCCCACCTCCAAGTATTATTAAAAATTTATCTGCCTTGCTCTCTCGCTGATATGCTTTTTCATTGTGAAAGCTGCCGACGCCATTCATATTTGAGGGCGATTTTTTTTAAACAAAGTATAAAAGCCATGTGATTTTGATTGGTCGGTTTTCATGACATAATGAATGTTTTGTTGGTTGTCTTGGAGGGCTTTTGTGCCTAAAGCAGGACTAGAATTCACTGTCTCCTGGTGATTGACCTAAACTCACACAGTTGGCTTTCATGCCTAAGGTGGAACTAGAACTCACCGTCTCCTGGTCATTGGATCGAGCTGGTCTCTTCGACTTCGTGCTTGTGCGACCTCGTCGAAACGTCGCCAAGACACTATCAATCTTACATGGGAAAAGACCCGAATCGCCAAGACCTACATACCTGTACCCGTAAAAATCTATGAATACATACATACATACATACATACATATATATGGCTTTTTTTCTCATAGAACGCTCAGAATGGAGTTCCAGCACCTTTTTTGGATGGAACCTTGTAGGGTAGGCAAGGTGGGTTCCGGCACCTTTTTCTTTTACAAAAAAAGCACTGTATACACACACACACACACACACACACACACACACAGCCAGACCCTATATGGAATCTTCTTGAGCAGTTGGGCAGATATAATCCCTGCCACATGGATCCGATGAACTTAGCCATTGTGCCAATTGTGTTGCTCGCTCTGCTTTGGCCTTCCCAACTGTGACAGTGTCTCTGTTGGACTTTTCCAAAAAAAAAAAAATGTTTAGCTGCCAAGCAAATTTAGGGACTGTAGCCAAATCCCCAACAGGTTGAGACTTTTCTTCTCGATGGATTGCCTCAGCACCTGAAGCTCTTTCTCGAAAGGTTTTTGCACCTGATGAGATCTGTGCCGCTTCCTTACGTTACCCATCTATGCAAAAGGGAGCTGAACAGGCTGGATACATCACTTCCTCCTGCTGCTGCCCTTCTGGTAGCTCAGGCGGTCTCTTTTCTATGATATGATGTGATCTCTGGAGTCCTTGCTGATCTCTGAGCTTGTTAGCTTTTTAGCAGACGTTTCGTGACCCAACTAGGCAACATCTTCATTGCTAGAAATGAATGGGCGAGTTCTTCATGGTTTTTCATGGTTGATTAGCTGTTCAAGTGAAACTGCTATTTCCTGGTTTCATACCAAGGCATTATCCACTGCACACCAGGTTTTCCCTTTGGGGTAAGAATGTTTTCCCAAACATGAAGGTCATTAGCATCAATGTGTCTCTAGCTGTATTAATTGGCATCCCCATGCTCCTTGGTGTATCACCTGATCTTTACGAAACACCCTGGAACATTCTCATAATTCCAAAACCTGCATTAAAAGAGCAAGCAGGTGGTATTGTTATAGTACGTGCAAGAAATATTGAATTTGGTATTAGAATAGAGCTGGGAGGCACCTTGGAGGTCTTCTAGTCCAGCCCCTACTCATGCAGGAGGACCTATACAATCTCAGACAAGTGATTGTCCAGACTCTTCTTTAAAATCTCCAGTGGTGAAGCTCCCACGATTTCTGGTGGCAAGTTGTTCCACTGGCTGATTGTCCTCACTGTCAGGAACTTTCTCCTTAATTCCAGATTGCTTCTCTCTTTGGTTAGTTTCCAACCGTTGTTTCTCATCCTTCCCTCTGGTGCTCTGGTGAACAACCTGCCCCCCTCTTCTTTGTGGCAGCCCCTCAGACACTGGAACACTGCCATCATGTCTCCCCTATTTCTTTGTCTGGCCTACAAATCAACTTCTGAGGAGGAGGAGGAGGAGGAGGAGGAGGAGGAGGAGGAGGAGGAGGAGGAGAGGTGGTGGTGGTCTTGGAGAACTTTGAGGTATACATCCAAGATATGGGAAGTTATTGAACATTGACCTACAAGAGGAGGAAGAGAAGAACTGTGGGGTCCTTGGTGCTCTCTGAGCCTGGTGGTTTTCTTGCAAACATTTCATGACCCAGCTAGCCAACATCATCAGTGCTAGAAGAGAATGGGGTTTACGGAGTGGAAGAGGAAGATGAGAAGGACTGTGGGATCCTTGGTGCTCTCTGAGATTTGTGGTTTTCTTGCAGACGTTTCAGGACCCTGCTACCCAACATCATCAGTGCTAGAAGGGAATTGGGTTTGCTCTCTGTTTATAGACAAGTGGCTTGCCCTTACCTGACCTATTTATTGTTCTGTAGTTCTGGGAATAATTTCATTTTGAAAATGCAAATTCTAAATGGCTACTTCCCATTTGAATCCGGACCTGCAAGTTCAAAATTCAGAGAGGAACCGAAGTGGTGGAATTAAATTGCATTTTGTGGCCTTTCTGCTGTGTTGTTTGTTTAAGGAGGATAATTGAGTTTGGCTGTGATTACAGCAGGTAACCAGATTGCAGTGTTAATGTTGCCTGCACAGCAGGAAATGAGAACATTGATTTTTTTTTTAATCATTAGCCTGTGTGCTGATGCTGGACTAGGCAAATTTTGAATCCTCTTTGCTTCTCAATTTTTTCCGGGCTTGAAGCTTCTCTTCTGGGAAGAGGAGACCAATAAGAATTTGGCAATAGATTTGTTTGTACCAATAAAATATATGCTATCTGACAGAAAGTAGGACTGTCTTTCTAGATCTCAAATAGTGTCAAGAGGTAGTCAGCATCAACCGCATTTTTGCATTTAGGTACTAGAAGAGGGGTCTTCAAACTTGGCCCTTTTACAACTTGTGGACTTCAACTCTCAGAATTCCTCAGCCAGGCATGTGTGCCTGGCTGAGGAATTCTGACAGTTGAAGTCCACAAGTCATAAAAGGGCCAAGTTTGAAGATCCCTGTACTAGAAGAATGGTGGTGGTGGCGGTTTTGGGGTCTTAGCAGCAACCAAAACCCCCCAAACAGATGAGAAGGAAAGAAAAGATAGGAGATGAAGGCAGTAATTCAGATGGTCCTCGACTTATCATCCCAATTGGGGCCAGAATTTCAGCTGCCAAGTGATCTGTTCATTAAGCAAGTCATCACGTGACTGACCTGATTCAACAGCCATTCGTTAAGCAGATCACCACGGTCGTTGGGTGCCTCAAGTGGCCGTTGGCTGGGAAGGTCACAAATGATGATCACATGATGACAAACTTTACAACCATCATAAATGGAAGCTCATCATCAAGTGCCCAAATTGTGATCCAGTGAACTTGAAGGTTGCAACAGTTGTAACATGGAGGACTTGTCATAAGTCCCTTTTTCCAAGGCTGTTGTAACTTCAAAACATTGTTCAACAGTGATAGGTCAAGACTACCACCAGGAAAGCTGGCTGGGTGACTTTGGGCCAATCACCAGGAGACAGTGAGTTCTAGTCCTGCCTTAGGTATGAATTGTAACAAGAAGAAAGGTGATGAATGAATGAATGAATGAATGAATGAATGAATGAATGAATGAAAGAAATTAGAAGGAGGAAGAGAGACTCCTCTTCTCCTTCCTCCCTGCTTTTTTCACGGCTATCGTTTTCACACCTACCTCTGCATTGAGAAACTGACAAGCGGAAAAGGAAGAGGCAGAAGATCATTAGCATCCGTCTTTAAAAAAGACAATTTCCCACCGTTGAGGGGTCCTGTCCTTTCTCCAATAAACTGAAGACATCTGGATTGTCAAGTCAACTAATGGTCCTCAACGGAAATAGTAAACCTTGAATGAGAGTCTGGCACCTCTTTCCTCTATTCCATTTATTACGAGATCCTTTTTGTTGTCATCCTCGTCCTTTGACAACTCACATCCGTAATGTTTTATCGGGCTGAGTAACACTCCCCCTCTCCACGTATAAAGATGTACAGTTTCTGACAGAAATTAATGGCTTCTCTTTTGGAGAAGTTCTTCTCTTGTTTTGGCGTAGATTGTTACTACGGCAGTGTCTAGCAGGCTGTGGTGTGAAATTCTACGATGGAGAACTCAAAAATTATCTCTTTAGAAAGAGGATTTTGCCTCTCTTTTGGCTGAGGGGGCTTGTAAGACTGGTGGAAGGACAGCCTCGAAAACTGGAGTCCTTGAGAGAAATCAATAAGTAATTGAGCCAGTTCTTAAGACTTGCCAAAGATTAAGAATCAGGGCTGTCCAATCTTGGCAACTTTAAGACTTGTGGACTTCAACCCCCCCGAATTTCTCAGCCAGTATGGCTGGATGAGGAATTCTGCCTGCTGAGGAATTTGGGGAGTTGAAGTCCACAAGTCTCAAAGTTGCCAAGATTGGAGACCCCAGCCTAAATCACGAGATGGGCAGCCAATAAATTTGATAAATACATCAGCATCCGTACAGATGTAAGAAGAAGGCAAAAACTAACCAGAAGAACCAGCAGTCAGTAAACTGACAGTTTCTATCAGCTGTTCTTCACCAACCAGCAAATCTGAATTTTGGCCAAATTCCTAAATCTACCACAGTAGGGATGGATTCACACACACACACACACACACACACACACACACACACACACACACACACACACACACGTCTTGAGTGTTTTGAGCACCTTGTCGACCCAAATATGGGCGAAATATTGCCAATACAAATTTATTTAATACATATACACATACACACACAAACACACACACACACACACATATATAGGTAAAGGTTCCCCCGCACATGCGTGCTAGTTGTTTCCGACTAGGGGCCAGTGCTCATCTCCGTTTCAAAGCCAAAGAGCCAGCGCTTGTCCGAGGACGTCTCCGTGGTCATGTGGCCGGCATGACTAGACGCCAAAGGCACACGGAACGCTGTTACCTTCCCACCGGAGTGGTCCCTATTTTTCTACTTGCATTTTTACGTGCTTTCGAACTGCTAGGTTGGCAGAAGCTGGGACAAGTAACAGGTGCTCACTCTGTTACGCGGCACTCGGGATTCGACCCGCCAAACTGCCGACCTTCTGATCGACAAGCTCAGCGTCCTAACCCACCGAGCCACCGCGTCCCTAATATATATCTAGCAGTTCGAAAGCACGTAAAAATGCAAGTAGAAAAATAGGGACCACTACGGTGGGAAGGTAACAGCGTTCCGTGCACCCTTGGCATCTAGTCATGCCGGCCACATGACCACGGAGACATCCTCGGACAAGCGCCGGCTCTTCGGCTTTGAAACGGAGATGAGCACCGGCCCCTAGAGTTGGAAACGACTAGCACGCATGTGCGGGGGAACCTTTACCTTGATAGATAGATAGATAGATAGATAGATAGATAGATAGATAGATAGATAGATAGATAGATAGATAGATAGATATAGATATAGATATAGATATAGATATAGATATAGATATAGATATACACACATACACGTATACACATATACATATAAAAAGGTAAAGGTTCCCCCGCACATGCGTGCTAGTCGTTTCCGACTCTAGGGGCCGGTGCTCATCTCCGTTTCAAAGCCGAAGAGCCAGCGCTTGTCCGAGGACGTCTCCGTGGTCATGTGGCCGGCATGACTAGACGCCAAAGGCGCACGGAACGCTGTTACCTTCCCACCGTAGTGGTCCCTATTTTTCTACTTGCATTTTTACGTGCTTTCGAACTGCTAGGTTGGCAGAAGCTGGGACGAGTAACAGGCGCTCACTCTGTTACATGGCACTCGGGATTCGACCAGCCAAACTGCCGACCTTCTGATCGACATCTCATCTCTCTTGACTGGCTGTTCTCTATCCTTCTATTTCAGGATCTTATGGGCAATGGCTCTGCAAGATTTATGATACTGCAGTACAGCAGGAAAGAAAGGCATCTTTGCCTCTTTATCTAGCTTGCAACAATAAAGAAAGCTCAAATTTAAATGATGGCTAAGAGTTGACAAATGCCTTGATGCCACATCATCCATCAAGTTTTGGTGCAATTGGCTTGAAGAAAACCAACCTACAAAACTTCGTTTTGATTGAATGTTCTATTTAGTTCACCAACTGCAGACACAGTTCTCTTGTAGGCATCAACCATAGATACAACCAACTGGGGTTACAGCATATCAAAATGCCCATGTCCTTAAACATGTTCAGGACACAGGAAAAGATGCCAACTTTTCAGGAACTCTGTTGTGGATCCACTTTGATCATTCCTGTCTGTCTGTCTGTCTATCGGTCTGTCTAGTATCTGTCTATCTTCTATCATCCAACTATTGTCCATCCACCCCTATCTATCTCTATCTAGCTATCTATCTAGTCATCTTTACCTACCTACCTACCAAATCTATCATCTATATCAGGCATGTCAAACTCTCAACGTCTCGCGACTTTTCCCCCATTGCTAGCAATGGGGTGGGCGCAGTTTCAGTATGATGCATATGGCCTGCAGGCCGGCAGTTTGATATGCCTGATCTATATTATCTATCTGTATGTCTGTCTCTCTGTCTGTCTATCTATCTGTCTATAAATCTACCTACCTACCTATCTTTCCATGCATGCATACATACATATATGCCTACAGACATACAACCATGCAGTCATCCATATAGCCATTGATCTATCATCCATCCAGCCATCCCTATAGCCACTATAATGCTGGAAAGAATTGGGAAATCTGAAAATAGAACTATTTTATAAAGAAGATCATGCAGAGAAACGGTGGCCACGTCTGCCTGAAATTTTCCTGTTCTCTTCTTCTCCTTCTTCTTCTTCTTGTGTCCGAAACAGCTGAGGAAATCTTTGTCCCTTCATCCTTGTGGGTGGCATGGTCTTAAGGGTATGGTCAAGAAAGCCAAGATGGTGTCCACAGCAGGATGATCAAATCTCTTCATTCTTCCATGTCTGGGACCAGATTTCTCCTGAGACCCCCTAATGTCCAGGTTCTCTTCCAAACAGCTAGATCTTTCATGATTCCTGCTGGTCTCCTACGTCTTACGAAATAAGAGCTTGTCAGTAACAAAACCCAGAACTCCCCAAAGGGAGATAAATCTTCTCGAGCAGATAAATGGTAGCAGGAATTGTTTTCTCCATGAAATAGAGCAGTGCTCAATGATTACATAAGAGAGAAGCAAAGGGGAGGGGGAGGAAGGGGTATCTAACGCTGTTTTCTCTCCAGTTCAATTCCAGATTCATTTATGAGGAGCTGACATTTGCCCTGGTAAAAAAGGGGGGGGAGGGGGGAATGTTGTAAGTTCTCTCCCAAAGTTAGAAGCAAAAATTAGGGTGCATTTGGAAGCAGGGTGTACCTTGAGACATTGAGGAGCAACAGGACGGTGTTCTCCTCCAAGAAAATGAATTGCCTGGGGATAGAGACGCATTGTCTTGTTCTCCCCCAAATGTATTCTCTACTTGTTGTGTTGAGTGAACCCAGTGTTTGGTATTTGAAAAGAAGAAGACAACGCTTTGCTATCCATTTCTAAATACAACAGCATCGGTCGTGACAAAGACCTTGTTTTTGCAACAGCCTTTTTTTTTTAAGTTACTCTTCATCCCTTTGATTGTCTCTTTTCTGTTCCTCATCCCCGTTTGGTCTGATCTTTTTATGGCACAGACATAGCTGAAAATACACAGCTCCGCTTAGTTTGTAATGTGCTGCCAAATTCAACTCTGGCAGGTTTTAAATGTTGGCCATTTGCTATGTCAAGCATCTTTCATTCGTCTTCCAAAGAAACGGAATCTTGCATTCTTCTTTTTTCCCCTCTATCCTAATGGTATCCATTATTACAAGGGTTCTCAAAAAAAAACCCACCAACACCCCACCCCAAAATAAAACCCAAAAAACAATATTCAAACATTTGTTTGAAAGACAGAATGTGGTTCAGCACCAAAGGAGGGGAAGGAAAAGGGTGCTCTCCATGTTTCTGAAGCTCCTTAAGACACAATTAACCAATGGCAAATTTCCTGGTGGAGCTGCCCATGTTGATGAAGGTATCCTGTGTATTTGAAAACATAGTGTTAGTCATCATGTCAAGTTCCCTCTCTCTGAGAATCCCATAAAACCGATTTAGTAATTTAATTAGTTGGTTTTCTTTGGATTATTTGCCTCAAAATGAACATATATATTTGCTTGAGTCTCCGGAGTGGAGATTCCCATCCACTCACTCTGCAATTTGCAATAGAACATAGAATAATAGAGTTGGAAGGGACCACGGAGGTCTTCTGGTCCAATACCTTGCCCAAGCAGGACAAATGACGACAAATGGCTGGACAAATGGCTATCAAGTCTCTTCTTGAAAACCTCCAGTGATGGAGCACCCACAACCTCAAGCTATTCCCCTGATTATTTTTTCTCACTGTCAGGAAATTCTTCCTTATTTCCCAACATCAGTCTTGCTTGTGCTGTTCAACCATTTTTGGTATTCGCTAAACCATGGGGAACATCATGCCTGTGACACTATCCACCACTCTCTTTACCTTCATTAGAATTTCCAACTATAGAAAAAAGAAGAAGCTCAGACTCTCTTTTTTCCCATTCTGTTAATTCTTCAAGGGTAATGACCAAATTTAAAAGGAAATGTGTGCAATTCTGAATAAAAATAGAACGGGAGGGTTGATTCTTTGCACTGCCCATGTGACAATACTTTGATAAGTTACAGTAACAGTATAACAGAATTGGAAAAGGCCTTGGAGGTCTTCTAGTCCAACCCCTTACTCAAGCAGGAGACCCTATACCATTTCAGACAAGTGGGCTTGGTGGAGCAGTGGGCTAATGCCTCCTTAAGTAACACCAGCTGCCTGCAATTAGTGCAGGTTCGAGTCCCACCAGGCTCAAGGTTGACTCAGCCTTCCATCCTTCCGAGGTAGGTAAAATGAGGACCCAGATTGTTGGGGGCAATAAGCTGACTTTGTAATAATGCCACTTGGGGGGGGGCGAAAGCCCTAATAAGCAGGCATATACATAGAATGAAAGCTATTGCTAAGCACATTGATTTGTGCTTTAGATTGTAAGCCGCCCTGAGTCTTCGGAGAAGGGCGGGATATAAATGGGATTTAAAAAAAAGTGCTTGTCCTGTCTCTTCTTAAAAACCTCCAGTAATGGGGCACCCACCACTTCTGGAGGCAAAGCCTTCCACTGATTAATTGTTCTAGCTGCTAGGAAATTTCTCCTTAGTTCCAGGTTGCGTCTCTCCTTGATTAGTTTCCATCCGTTGCTTCTTGTTCTGCTTTCAAATGCTTTGGAGGATAGGTTGACCTCCTCTTCTCTGTGAGAGCCCCTGAAATATTGGAACACTGCTATCATGTCACCCCTTGTCCTTCTTTTCACTAGACTAGCTTACCCAATTCCTGCATCCATTCAATCTATGTTTTAGTATCCAGTCCTCTACTGGACCAGACTGGACTGAATTTTAGGCATTGCAAAGAAGCAAAGTTGAACTGGGGATTCCCAAACCACTGTCATTCCGAATCCTTGAGACGTCACAAGCCACGTTATGAAGGACTAGGTAAACTTTTAAACATTGCACCTATCAAAGGCTGCAACAGAGCTTAAAAGGTTTGACTTTTGCAAGTGTGTGTGTGTGTGTATCTTGGTGCATATGTATGTGTTTCTCTCTTTGTGCCCTAGCTTTCTCCTCAGCCCCCAGGCAACAAATATGCTGTTTCCAGGCACTTATTGGAAAGGTCAACCCCAACCAGGCAGGAAGATTAAATTTAACAGCAGGCGTCCCACAGCAGAGTGGGAGGTTTGACCCTGGCGGTGGAGGGTGTGTGTGTTTATATGGGAGAAACCATGTGGGCAACTGGGTGGATTACTTTCTGAGAAGTAAAGTCCCAAGACCAGATTTGGTTTTCCTAGCAATTGTTTAAAGCCGTCGTTGAAGGATCCAGCACTTTCTGGCACCCTTCTGGATTCGTCTTGGGTCACTTCTACCAATGCTTCTTAGATGTCGTTCTTCCATATCCACCTTTTATGACATTTCAGCTGGTAAGTCTGCACTTTCTGCTTTCCGTTTATTGCTAAGGAGTTCTTAGCCGTCTTTCAACAATGTCTTGGTCTTTGCATAATTGCTTGGCTGTGGGAACAAAAAAATAGAATATATTCATTATGGTGGTAGATCAGCTCAGAAGCAAGGATCCAACACCTAGGTGATCCCCTGAATTCAACAGGCAATTGCTTTGTCTGTTTGGACAAACTGCACAGCTAACAGGAATACGCTAGACCCATCAGCTTGCTTTGGCCAACGGTTGACATGTTCTTTCTTTTCTTCCATTCAATCATACCTGATTCTTGCAGAATGCAAATTTTTGGAAAGGTTTTTTTGGAAGTAGTTTGCCCTTGCCCCATCTTCTTCCTAGGGATGAGAGAGGAGGACTGGACCCACACCCAGCTGGCTTTGTGCCTCAAAGTGGACTAGAACTCCTGGTCACCCAGTTTCTAGCCTGATGCTTTAGCCTCTACACAAACTCATTCCAAGCCTACAAAATGTAACCAGTTTAACACAGATTCAGAGGCTCTGATTAAGAAAGGAAATGCTACCTTCCAATAGACGCTACATTAAACACTTAAGAGGAAACTGCTGTACCTGTGAATCTCACTGGGAGATAAACTATGATACATTAATTGTTGTGTTCTTTACTTAAGGGTGGGTCAGTATTGTGGGGATTGAGGAATGGCTAAAATTTTGATTTTGTTCCAAGCTGTCTTGCATATTCAGTTGAAAAATCCAACAGTTTTCTCCAGTTTGGGAAAGAATTTAATTCGACTTCAAGAATATGGCTAAGGAGAGAATAGTTGCTGTGTTAGCTTAACAAACTTCTTCTGACAAGAATAGAATAGAATAGAATATTATTTATTATTATTATTATTATTTATTTATTAATTTAATTTATATACCGCCCTTCTCTCAAGAGACTCAGGGCGGTTAACAGGGCAATACATAAAAACAGATACAAAAAAATTAAAATTATTAAAAACATAATTAAACAGTGCCCATAATAATACAAATTTAAAATTAAAATCATAGTAACAATCCCACCCCGTCCCATCAGGCCAGGCCCGCTTCCTTAAAGAGATGGGTTTTAAGGTCGCGCCGGAAGGAGCGGAGATCGGGCGCCATCCGGAAGAATAGAATAGAATAGAATAGAATAGAATAGAATAGAATAGAATAGAATAGAATAGAATAGAATAGAATAGAATAGAATAGAATAGAATAGAATAGAATAGAATAGAGCTGGGAGGGACCTTGGAGGTCTTCTAGTCCAGCCCCCTACTCAAGCAGGAGAACCTATACCATCTCAGACAAATGACTGTCCAGTCTCTTCTTAAAAAATCTCCAGTGATGGAGCGCCCACGATTTCTGGAGGCAAGCTGTTCCACTGGTTAATTGTCCTCACTGTTAGGAAGTTTCTCCTTCAGTTTCCAACCATTGTTTCTCGTCCTGCCCTCTGGGGTTTTGATGAATAACGTGACTCCTTCTTCTTTGTGGCAGACCCTCAAATACTGGAATACTGCTATCATGTCTCCCCTATTTCTTCCTTTCTTTAGACTAGCCAAACCCAAGTCCTGCAGCCGTTCTTCATAAAAGAAAATATTGAAAGAAAAAGCAACAGTCCCTACACCATGCCGTGTACGCATTTGTTAAATATATCTCTGTCACGATGCTTTAGAAAATCTTTGATTAATAAAATATGAGTCCGAATCCTCACAGCTTGCTCATTAAGTAAAGGCCAAGCTATAAGATTTAATCCCTAGCTGTGCAATAATTAACATAGCAATACACAAAATGCCACGTAGGGTGGCCATTGAATGTTCTCTCAAGTTGAGGGGGGGGTGTCCAACTTATCATGTCTTCTCCCACCCACTCCCAATCCAGGGTGACAGATTCAGCTGGCTTCATGAAAGACAAGCTGCGTAGTCGTGTCTTTTAGCAACTGAAGGCAACTCCTAAAGGAAGCATCACAGATTTGGAAGATTGGAACCTTGTAAATCCCTCAAGGAATTGATTTCTTGACGGTCCTGCAAGATTAATTTTAGAACTTTTTATTTTCTCCTGTTTAATAACAGGGCCAACAGGCCTTCAACGTGGGAGGCTGTTGTCCTGACAATGGCTGATTGTCTCCAGGTTTGCTCACCTCTTATGTCTCTCTGTCCATCAGGCCAAATTTTGATTTTCTTCTTTAAAATTCCAGTCTTTTGCAAGAAGGAAAAATGGAGAGCATGGGTTTAAAGGCGAGCCATTTCCTTCTCTTGGTTGACTTGGGCCTGGTTGATGTGCCAACCTCTGCAGATTCACAAGTGGAATTTTCACTCATTTTTATCTTCTTCTTCTTCTTCTTCTTCTTCTTCTTCTTCTTCTTCTTCTTCTTCTTCTTCTTCTTCTTCTTCTTCTCCCCCTCTTCTTCTTCTCCTCCTCTTCCTCTTCCTCCTCCTCCTCCGCCACCACCACCACCAACAACAACAACAACACCCATCTTGTGTGGGTATCTGCTTCATGGGTCTCACAAAAGCTTAAATTCATTCTCCCCCAGCTTTCTCAATATCCGTAGGAAACATCTCCTTGTAGAAGATTTAAAAAGTAAAAAGTAAGGGGAGACATGGACTTCAGTTAACATTTTTTTCTATAAAAATGCATCCATCCCCCCCATCTAGCATTTTAGCTTACAATTTTGGGGAGACATAAGATTCTAGTTCTCTATATTGTACTGTCCGGCACTATCAATTGTTGGGTTGGACATCCACCCTTATGTATTTTCTTATAATTTACTATCATTCTGTCATCTTTATGGCCAAAAGTATTACAAAATAGAAAGAAAAAGTCAGTTGCTGTCTTTGAGGGATTTCCCCCCATTTTAATTCCTGCAGGGAATTACTCTAATTTTTTTTAAAAAGTGCCCTCATGCTATCTGATTAATATCAACGTGTAAGTTAACCCAATTTAACGTCTGTCAAGCGTTTAAAATTTAAAGGACTTTCTCAATAATAAGTATAGTTATTAATTTGTCAGGTTGAGATTCTGAGGTACAATGATATGAAAATCTCAGGAAAATTGATTTAAAAAAAAACACCAAAGGAGATACATTTCTAGTAAAAATATCTCTTCTCTGTGCTTTAGAACCCCTTTGGGATATAATTGGGCACATAAGAAACAGCCCCTCCCTTCCCCTTAGAAGGATATATATGAAGTACAGGGGGACATCTCCAATTTTTCCTTTTAGATTGCTGTCAGCTTCCCACTTACGCTACCCTTAATCAGTGTCATTAAGTAGATTGGATTAGCAGTGGAAGAAATGCCCTGGGATATATCTGCAGCCCAGTGTAACTGAAGGGAACCAGATTGATGACACCTAACCTGACATATTTAATTCAGTCTTTGGCCTTTCAAATCCCCAGATCCTTTGGGAAATTTAATGAGAAGGCAAAGGGACATCTGTATGGAACTGTCCACTTTTAGACGTGTTACTGCAGATAGTAACATTTGGCTAATTTATGCTTTCAATGCCTGAAACCAGAGAAGGCATTACTTGAGTAACTAGGTTTCATGTCTAAAGCAGGACTAGAACTCACCTTCTCCTGGTGATTGGCCAAAGGTCACCCAGCCAGCTTTCACACCTAAGGTGGGACTTGAACTCACTATCTCTAGGTGATTGGCCCAAAGTCAACTAGTTGGCTTTCACGCCTAAGGGGGGGAATAGAACTCACCATCTCCTGGTGATGGGCCCAAAGTCACTTGACCAGTTTTCACACCTCAAGAAGGACTAGAACTCATTATCTCCAGGTGATTGGTCCAAAGTTACCTAGCTGGCTTTCATGGTTAAGGCGGGACTAGAATTCACAGTCTCCTGGTTTCTAGCCTGGTGTCTTAACCACTAGACCCAACTGGATGAAGGATGTTGATCTCCCTAAGAAATCCAATTATGTATCACCTGTCAACTGTCCAGTTGGCATTTCCAGAAAAAAGAAACTCCTGGGACATAATTTTACCAAGGGTATAATACTTTACTGAAAATCTACATTGGCATAGAAGAAGCAAAACCAGCTCTGATTTCCCACACAAACACAAGCATAGTTATTTCCATTTCCCTCCGAGCCACCCACAAGTAATACTTTTTAGGATTTAGGATTTATTAAATTTATATGCTGCCCGTCTCCCTAAGGACTCAGGGCGGCTCACAACAATAACAATTAAGAGACATAAAATACAAAAATTTTAAAAAGAATTAAACAATGAATATAAGAAATACGGGACAAGTTAACACAATAAAAAACCAAATTAAAAACCATGGTCAGTCCAGGCCCGCTTTTTGTTCGTTTTGTTATGAGAAAACAGTTAGCCACACTTCCAAAGATGCCTCGGTTGCCTAAATACTACCCCCCCCCGACCTTTGCATTCCATTCCACAACTGCTTCCCTTTTTTGTCAGACTGTGAAAATGTAGGTCAAATCAGCCTTGAATCATCCTTCCTAACTAAGATGGCCAAGGGTGGAGGCTGATGGAGGGAAGGCGTAGCTAAAAAAATGGAAGTTACCAGAGTGGGTGATGAAATGGAAACGAATGTTTATTCTATCGGGATTTATGAGCATCTGGCTACATGCTCTCAGAAATGGCATGCTGGTTAGCTGGATTGGTCCCTGAGTGCATATCCTGGACAGCCTTGCTGGACTGTTTGATGGTACTTTAACCGCAGCATCTCCTGCCAGGAACTCTGATTGCCGAAGACTCTTGCTGTTCAAAGAGCCAGTGGCTCTTAGATAGGCAGTTTGTTTATTTCCTTCCTGGCTATTTTTACCCTTTGCATATCAAATGCTCTGTTCTCAGACTATCATTAAAGAACAAACTCCGGGTCGGTTGCGGTGTTGATCCTCTTTTTATCAGGACATGTTTTAATTTGCATCTTTAAAAGGAAAGGAAGAATCTAATTGTGGAACGGGAGCTATTTCAAATGCAGATGGCTTCTCAACCACTTATACATAAGGTGGGGGGGAGGGAAATAAAACCGGTTGGGTGGTTGAGCTGAACCCTCCCTTGGCTGACACTTTCTGGATGTCCCTGATTCCTTGCCTTCCTGATGGCCTGGCCCACATTTTGCAGGTCCCCCTAAGCCTGGCTAAGTCATCGGCGCTATTTCAAAGAGAAATGGAAGAGCTCTGATCAGGTTCCTTTGGCAGAGTTGGTGAACCAACTCAACAGAAGATCTTAGAAAAAGCTAAAGAGGTTTGGGCCTCGTTAGAAGCTGGAGGGATAAGATAAAGAAATACCAAGGTTAGAGAGAAGAATGAGAAGCCAACAAACCCTCAACAGCAATAGATAATAATAATAATAATAATAATAATAATAATAATAATAATAATAATAATAATAATAATAATAATAATAATAATAATGAGGAGGAGGAGGAGGAGGAGAAGAAGAAGAAGAAGAAGAAGAAGAAGAAGAAGAAGAAGAAGAAGAAGAAGAAGAAGAAGAAGAAGAAGAAGAAGAAGAAGAAGAAGAAGTTGGAAGGGACCTTGGAGGTCATCTAGTCCAACCCCCTGCTCAGGCAGGAAACCCTATACCATTTCAGACAAATGGCTGTCCAATCTCTTCTTAAAAACTTCGGGTGTTGGAGCATTCACCGCTTCTGGAGGCAGGTCGTTCCACTGATTGATTGCTCTCACTGTCAGGAAGTTTCATCACAGTGTTTGGTTCGACTCGCAAGATATTTGCGCGTTCTGGTGCGGTTTGACTTCGGATCCGCGCTGCAATTCGTTCTTTGTTGAGTCGGCTTCCCCCCCCACCCCCCCACCCCCGATATTTTAAAGTCTGTGGCATTTACGTAAGTTTCCCCCTCCCCGCTTGGCCTAAGTTCTTGGCTCGTTTCTGTGTTTCCAACTAGGAAACAAAATACATTGAGGACGTGTAAACTAAATAAAACATTAAAAAAAAAGAGAGAGAGATGCGTAACTCCAGGCGATACAGATTCTTGCTTCAGAAACAACGGCGGGACTCGTTCTTTCTTCCTGCGTTGAATTTCTTTCTTCCTTCCTTTTTTTTTCCTTTTTCTTTTTTTTTTTGGCTGGCCTTGTACTCCCTGAGAGATTTTTTTTATTACTCTCGCTGTGTTGTTTTAAATTGCATTTATTTCCAGTCTCGGAAGAGAGGCCGGCTTGAGCTTCTGTGTAAAGCAGGGGTCTTCAAACTTGG
Source organism: Vipera berus (assembly GCF_964194415.1). Lineage (NCBI taxonomy): Eukaryota > Metazoa > Chordata > Lepidosauria > Squamata > Viperidae > Vipera > Vipera berus. Next base: position 5,736,519 of record NC_138217.1, on the reverse strand, counting down.
CCCTTTTATGACTTGTGGACTTCAACTCCCAGAATTCCTCAGCCAGCAAATTCTGGGAGTTGAAGTCCACAAGTCATAAAAGGGCCAAGTTTGAAGACCCCTGGTGTAAAGGCACAACTCGCTTTTAAAAGGCAACTTGTTCTATTTAATTATTCCCCCCCCCCAGAAAAACCCCATTTGTTCTATCCTGTTTTGTTTTGCTTTGTGTGTGTGTGTGTGTGTTCTTCCTGTCGGAGATCACAGGATATTAGCTAGTTGTAACAGTTCAACGGACTGATTTCATATTAGGCAGGATTGCCGCAAAACAGAAGGACGGAGAGGGACTTTTCATTTCTGATGAATTGCCACATCTCAGGGATGCTTTTATTAAAGATAGATATCTCGGAGAAGGCCCAGCTCTTGGGAGATTCTGCCTGAGATCGTTGGCGCAGGTAATCCTCAACACTAAGGACCACAGCTGCAACCAGAATTTCTAAGCAAGGCCGTTAAGTGAGTCATGAACTTTTCCATGGTTCTTAAGTGAGTTGTTGCGCTTGTTAAGGGAACAATGTCCAGGATACTATGAGTCCTGGTCTTGTCCCACTTAGCCGTGAAACCAGGAGGCAGTGGGTTCAAGTCTTGTTCTAGGCATGAAAGGTGGCTGGGTGACTTTGGGCCAATCACCAGGAGACTGGGAGTTCTAGTGCTGCCTTAGCCATGAAAACCAGCTGGGTGACTTTGGGCCAATCACCAGGAGACTGGGAGTTCTAGTGCTGCCTTAGCCATGAAAGCCAGCTGGGTGACTTTGGGCCAATCACCAGGAGACTGGGAGTTCTAGTGCTGCCTTAGCCATGAAAACCAGCTGGGTGACTTTGGGCCAATCACCAGGAGACTGGGAGTTCTAGTGCTGCCTTAGCCATGAAAACCAGCTGGGTGACTTTGGGCCAATCACCAGGAGACAGTGACTTCTAGTTCCCCACTTAGGCATGAAAGCTGGCTGGGTGACTTTGGGCCAATCACCAGGAGACTGGGAGATCTAGTGCTGCCTTGAAAGCCGGCTGGGTGACCTTGGGCCAGTCTCTCCCTCTCAGCCCAACCCACCTCACAGGGTTGTTTTTGTGGGGAAAATAGGAGGAGGAAAGTGTGTTGGATATGTTTGTCGCCTTGAGTTATTTGTAAAAATAATGAAGGGGGAGGAAGGAATACAAACAAACCAATGGATAAAACCCTTCACTTCTTTATGTGGCATTTTCCATCTCCTCCCAGCCCCATCCAACTGAACTGCACCACATGAATAAAACACCACCGCGATGCTTGAGTCTCCTCTTTGCTTTCCTTGCAGGAAAATGAACGGAAGGACGTCGGGGATGGAAAGGATCCTTTGAGCTTCCAATATGCCAGCATATCACACAAGGTATTACCGCAGAGCTAGGGAACCCGCGAGATGAGGCTTTCAGTTAAAGCAGGGGTCGGCAACCTCGGCTCTTTTATGACTCGTGGACTTCAACTCCCAGAATTCCTGAGCCAGCTATGCTGGCTCAGGAATTCTGGGAGTTGAAGTCCACGAGTCATAAAAGAGCCGAGGTTGCCGACCCCTGAGTTAAAGGAACGGGCTGCACCTAACAATCAGAGGCCGATTGTTATTATTTTTCACTTGGCTTGAGACTGCAACCAAGACCTGAAGGTTTTGCTAGGAGGATGCCACATTGCATCATTCCCTTCTTCCTCTTCCCACTGGTGAAGGTGTTTCTGTGATGCCCACGTGCTGCCAGGCTGACCTTTCCCCACTGCATGTCATGGTCGGAGCCAAATACTGGGGCTATTGAGCATCCTCAGACCAACGTCTACACGGGTCTGTTGTATTTGTCATTTGTGGGCTCCTTGGCGCTCTCTGAGCTTCATTGTTTTCTTGCAGATGTTTCATTACCCAACTAGGTAACATCATCAGTTCTAGACAGGAGTGAAGTGGAGAAGAAAGATGAGGGAGAACAGGGAAGGGAGGAGGAGGAGAAGGACTGTGAGGTGGTTGATGCTCTCTGAGCTTGGTTGTTTTCTTGCAGATGTTTTATTACCCAATTAGATAATATCCAAAGTGCTAGAAAGGAGTGGGATTTGTGAAGATGACGAGGAGGAGGAAGACGATGAGAATGAGGAGGTGGTGGTGGTGGTCATCCTTGGTGTTCTCTGAACTTGGTTAGTTGATTGATCCTAAGTGCTAGAAAGGAGTGGGATTTGTGGAGAGGAAGAGGAAGAGGAGGATGTCCTTGGTGCTCTTTGAGTTTGGTGGTTTATAGACAGTTCATTACCCAAATAGGTAACATCATCAGGGCTAGAGAGGGATGCAGGAGGAGGAGGAGAACTGTGGGGTCCTTGGTGCTCTCTGAGTTTGCTCATTTTCTTGCAGACTTTGCATGACCCAACTAGGTAACATCCTCAGGGCTGGAAGAGAGTGGGTTTTGCTCTCTGTTTATATACAACTGGCTTGCCTTGTCAGTGTTGATGGGAGTATTCTTGGTGGTTCCTTGATTAGGCTGTTGTCTACTGTTTGATTGTTTGCCTGAGATTTTATTTTTTTTAATTTTAATTCCATTTATATCCCGCCCTTCTCCGAAGACTCAGGGCGGCTTACAAGCTTAGCAGTAGCCTTCATTCTATGTCTATGCCTGCTTATTAGGGCTTTCACACACACCCCAAGCGGCATTATTACAAAGTCAGCTTAATTGCCCCCAACAATCTGGGTCCTCATTTTACCTACCTCGGAAGGATGGAAGGCTGAGTCAACCTTGAGCCTGGTGGGACTCGAACCTGCACTAATGGCAGGCAGCTGGTGTTACTTAAGGAGGCATTAGCCCACTGCTCCACCAAGGCAGTTCCTTGACAGGCGCCTTGTCTTTTGGGACTCTCAGATTAAAATCTATACAACTTCTAGAATGGTTGAACTTCAGATCTTCTGATGTCTTCTATGGTTGGGGGGAGGGGGATAAATAATAGAAGGCATCTCATTCAGAAACAATTGTTCACCTTCTCTTTCCGTTGACAAGAACCGAGTATGGAAAGTACAGTAGCTTTGGCCCTCATTTTTTTTTCCTCTCTCCTCCTGGTTTGCTCTCTAGGTGTAAAACAACAATGACCTGCTCAGAGAAGTCCTTGCTGTAGTAATCAAAGAACGAGATTTGGCTCTTTGGGGGAAACACCAGTGCCAAGCCAAACTGGAGAACTTAGAGCAAGTCCTAAAGGTAAGGTTGATATGACTACCAAAAGCTTTGCGTTCTCGTAGAAGGAAGCCAACGAGTACAGACAGTCGAAGTTACAATGGCACTGAAAAAAGCCCCCAGTCCTTGCCCTCAAAACCACTGCAGCCTCTTCACAGTCACGTGATTCGGGCATATATTGACAATGGGGCACGATGGCTCAGCGTTTAAAGACGCTGAGCTAGTCAGCTGGAAAGCTAACAGCCCAGGTTGGAGACCCGCGGACCACGTGACGGGGTGAGCTCCTGTTTCTTGCTCCAGCTCCTGCCCACCCAGCACTTCGAAAGCAGGCAAATGCGAGTAGATCAATAGGTGCCACTTCGGTGTGAAGGGGACAGCGTTCCATGCGCCTTTGGCGTAGAGCCAGGCTGGCCACAGGATCACGGAAATTGTCTTTGGATAGCGACGGCTCCCTTGGCCAAGAGCAGAGATGGGCACTGCCCCCTGGAGTCAGACACAGCAGGGTAGAGGGTAGAAACCTTTACAGGTCGTCCTGGAGTTACAACAGGTCACTTAATGGCCGTTCGAAGTGACAACGGTGCTGAGAAAAGTGACTTACCACCATGTTTCACACTTATGACTGTTGCAGCATCCCTGTGCTCATGTGATTTACATTCGGACAGTTGGCAACTGACTCCTATTTGTGACGGTTGCCATATCCCGGGCTCTCGTGATCCCCTTTTGCAACCTTCTGACCAGCCAGGCAAGGAAGGAGCCAGATTCGCTTAACAACCATTTGATTCAGTTCACAACTGTGGTGATGTGCTTCACAACCATGGCCAAATCATAAAATCAAGCACACCTCGGACTCTTAAGGAACCCTTAACAGCCACCTGGAATGGAATGGAATGGAATAGAAGAATAGAATAGAATAGAATAGAATAGAATAGAATAGAATAGAATAGAATAGAATAGAATAGAATAGAATAGAATAGAATAGAATAGAATAGAATAGAATAGAATAGAAAATATGGAATGGAATGGAATGGAATGGAATGGAATAGAATAGAATAGAATAGAATAGAATAGAATAAAATAGAATAATGGAATGGAATGGAATAAAGAATAGAATAGAATAGAATAGAATAGAATAGAATAGAATAGAATAGAATAGAATAGAATAGAATAGAATAGAATAGAATAGAATAAGAAATGGGAACGGGAACGGAACAACAGAACAGAACAAAACAACAGAACAGAACAGAACAGAATAGAATAGAATAAGAAATGGGAATGAGAACAGAACAGAACAGAACAATAGAATAGAATAAGAAATGGGAATGAGAACAGAAGAATAGAATAGAATAGAATAGAATAGAATAGAATAGAATAGAATAGAATAGAATAGAATAGAATAGAATAGAATAGAATAGAATAGAATAAAAAATGGGAATGGGAATGGGAATGGGAATAGAACAGAACAGAACAGAATAGAATATTGCTGGAAGGGACCTTGGAGGTCTTCTAGTCCAGCCCCCTGCTTGAGCAGGAGAACCTATACTCAGCCACGGAAATTCTGCTTGTAAGCCGAGGACTCCCTAAGGCTGGCTACCTTCACCCACAGTGGTTGTCTGTCTTTCTGTCCACAGCATATGCGAGAGGCTGCTGAACGGCGGCAACAGCTGGAACTAGAGCATGAACAGGCCTTGGCTATTCTCAACTCAAAGCAGAAGGAAATTGAACTGTTGCAAAAGGTAAGAGTAGGGCTGCGCGGGACCAAGGAGCCAACAGGAGGGTTGAAATTGTCGCAGAGAACGAAAGCGACAATCTGGTTTATGTGTCATCTCTCCCCCCCCTCCCTCCCCCCTCCCTCTCTCTCCCCCCACCCTCTCTTTCTGCTTTATGAAATTCTCCACTTGCAGACCAGTAAATTAATCCCAGTCTTTTCTCGTTGCTCCTTACAACGTGATTGGAACAATTATCCAATTACGGAATATATGAAATGTCTCTCCTGGACTGTTCTCCAATAGCCAGCTTCCAAAACCAGAGAGAACATTAATAATGTCCTTCAAGAGGAAATGGATACTGATAAGACGATCCACTAAGGATAAGCGTGTTGGTTAAGAAACTAAAATTGCCATCTCTCTCTCTCTCTCTCTCTCTCTCTCTCTTTCTCTGTCTTTCTCTATTATTAGAGGCTCGAATTTCGAAAAGATGTATTATTATGGAAGTCTGTGATACAAGATAAGGCGGATGTTTCTTATGATGTTGCAAAGACGTTTTCATATTGCAGAACTTCAGGCTTATTTCTCGCTTCTGGGGATCTGATTGCCAAGTTTAATATAATTTTGGCATACAGCTCAAGTAATTTTAAGATCCAGGATCCGGTCTTGAGGTCTCAAAGAGAGCAGAGACAGTGAATTTGGGTGGACTTTCTGAGCTACCAAGTGGGAGATTACATTTTTATATTCCCTTATGATTCCTGAAGTATGGCAAAACAGAAACACAAATTAAACTGTGCCCCCCCCCCCAAAACAAACAAACAAATAAAAACCCACACAAAATTCCTGCCTTCCAATTTCCTGAAAGTTTCGTTCTCTTTCAGAAAAAGCTTCAGTTGTTTGTTTTTTTAAAAGTTCCTTTTAAGGTGCCTTTACAGGTTTCCCCTTGACTTACAACCATTCAATTAGTTTGTTTGCTGGCGTTTGGGGAAACTCTTTTTATGGGGAAAGATGCTGAAATTCTCTCTTCTCTCCTTGATTTCCCCTTCTTTTCTTTTCTTTTTTCTTTTCTTTTCTTTTTTTCTTTCCTTTCCTTTCCTTTCCTTTCCTTTCCTTTCCTTTCCTTTCCTTTCCTTTCCTTTCCTTTCCTTTTCTTTTCTTTGTACATCCAAATGAGAAACATCACGCAGCATTTTCTCCTGCTTTTTTCCCTTTAAATTGAACCACTTCTGAGCTCAGCTGAAGTGTAAGGGACATGTATTTGAGAGGATGCCACAAAGAAGAGGGGGTCAAACTATTCTCCAAAGCACCAGAGGGCAGGACGAGAAACAATGCTTGGAAACCGATCAAGGAGAGAAGCAACCTGGAATTAAGGAGGAACTTCCTGACAGGGAGGACAATTACCCAGTGGAACAGCTTGATTCCTGAAATCCTGGGCGCTCCATCACTGGACCTTTTTAAGAAGAGACTAGATAGTCACTTGTCTAAAATGGTATAGGTTCTCCTGCTTGAGCAAGGGGCTGGACTAGAAGACCTCCAAGGTCCCTTCCAGCTTCTATTCTATTCTATTCTATTCTATTCTATTCTATTCTATTCTATTCTATTCTATTCTATTCTATTCCATTCCATTCCATTCCATTCCATTCTATTCTATTCTATTCTATTCTATTCTATTCTATTCTATTCTATTCTATTCTATTCTATTCTATTCTATGCTATGCTATGCTATGCTATTCTATTCCATTCTATTCTGTTCTGTTCTGTTCTGTTCTGTTCTGTTCTGTTCTGTTCTGTTCTATTCTATTCTATTCTATTCTATTCTATTCTATTCTATTCTATTCTACTCTACTCTACTCTACTCTACTCTACTCTACTCTACTCTACTCTACTCTACTCTATTCCTATTCCATTCCATATTCTATTCTATTCTATTCTATTCTATTCTATTCTATTCTATTCTATTCTATTCTATTCTATTCTATTCTATTCTATTCTATTCTATTCTATTCTTCTGTTCTGTTCTGTTCTGTTCTCATTCCCATTTCTTATTCTATTCTGTTCTGTTCTGTTGTTCCGTTCCCGTTCCCATTTCCATTCTCATTCTATTCTATTCTATTCTATTCTATTCTATTCTATTCTATTCTATTCTATTCTATTCTATTCTATTATTCCATTCCATTCCATTCTGTATTTCATCTCCTGAAAACTCTCCACCAAAACAAATCTGGTCCAAGAGGCTTTGGAAGCGCGGCCTTTGATATTTATGACGTCTGATGACTGCCAAATTGCTGAAAATCGCTCCCTTCATCTGCGTGCTAGAAAGAGCTTTCAAAACCCGACGGGTTGAGGGACGCTATAGACGACGGGATCCTTTCTACAGAATTTATTGCAGAGAAATAAGTGATCATTCTTCCTTTTCCTCTTTCTCTCTCTCTCTTTTTTCCATAGGCTCAGGTTGAGGCTAAGAAAGAACATGAGGGAGCGATCCAGCTGCTAGAGGTAAGGCCAGTTTTAACTTGCTTTGCCGCTTGGAGATGCACGTAATCTCTCTTTTTTCTAAGTACAGGAAGCCCTAGACATGCAACAGCTCATTTAGTGGCCGTTCAAAGTTACAAACGGCACTGGGAAAAAAGGGACTTAGGAGCGTTTTTCAAACTTTCGACCGTTGCAGCATCCCCCGTGGTCACGTGATCGAAATTCAGGCCCTTGGCAGCTGGCTCATATTTACGACGCAGCATCCCGTGTGTGTGTCACGCGATCCCCTTTTGCAACTTTCTGACAAGCAAAAACCAATGGGGGAAGCCAGATTCCTTTAACAGCCACGTTACTAACTGAACAACTGCAACAATTCACTTAACCCACGTGGCCAGAAAAGGTCATAAAGTAGGGCAAAACTCGCTGAACCAATTTCTCGCTTCGCCACAGAAATGTCGGCCATAAGTCAAGGGCTACCTGTGCATTAATCAATTGCTAAATTAATCAGCTGCTAGATCAGAGGTCCCCAACCTTTTGGGTATCGGGGACCAGTTCCGTGGAGAGAGGTTTTTCCACGGACTGGAGAGTGCGTGGTTTTGTGTGCTGCCTGCATCTCATGGATGGGGCTTTGCTTGTTGGTGCGGACCGGTTGCTGGCATGCTGCGGCCCGGTACCGGTCCACGGACCGGGGGTTGGGGACCCCTGCGCTAGATGATCGGGCCAGCGAAAAGAAAAGAGGGCCAGCGCTTTGAGCATGGTATGTGTTTTGAGATTTTTCCGAGGTGGGTCCGTGAGAAAGAACGTTGAACAAAATTAATTTCATTAATCCTCCTGACAACGATCAGAAGGTATCAAGTGCCAAATCGTCCCGCTTGCTTCCAATCCATTCCGAAGGGACACAGAGACCCCAAAGGGGAAGAGATAAAAGCAACCAAAGAGTATTGTTTAAACGGAAGAAGAATTGAAGGAATTAAAATGAGGCTTTCTTTTGAGGTGGAAAGAAAGATCTTCAGCTGTTGTGGGAAAAAGGCCCTTCTTGTCATCCCTTTCAACGTCTAACCTGCTGAATCGGAGTAGAAAATATTGGCTTACGTGGCGAAAGGTGTTCAGTTTGCTATCGCCAATTCAAACACCGACTCTCTAGTTCAGGGGTCTTCAAACTTGGCACCGTCAACCCCAGTGGACTTCAACTCCCAGAATTCCTCAGCCAGCGTGACTGGCTGAGGAATTCTGGGAGTTGGAAGTCCACAAGTCTTAAAGTCGCCGAGTTTGGAGACCCCTGCTCTTGTTGGGAAGCGATCGTCACATTTACGGCTGTGCATTTTTATATTTGCATCTGTCGGGATTGGTATGAAGCCTGGGTGAAGAAATTGTCCTTAATACAGATAGTCCTCGACTTACAACCACAACTGAGCCCAAAGCATTGGCTGCTGAGACATTTGATAAGTGAGTCTTGCCCCATTTTACAACCTTTCTGGCCACCGTCGTTAAGTGAATCACTGCAGGATCAAACTGCTGGCAGTCGGCAGTCAGCAGAATTAGCCTGAAGCACTGCATTCTAACCACTGCACCACCACGCCAATAGAATAGAAGAGTAGAATAGAAATATAGAAATAGAAATAATAGGAATAGGAATAGCGCTTAGACTTATATGCCGCTTCACAGCACTTTACACCCCTCTCTAAGCTGTTTAGAGAGTCAGCCTCTTGCCCCCCAACCATCTGGGTCCTCATTTTACCGACCTCGGAAAGATGGAAGGCTGAGTCAACCTTGAGCCGGTCAAGATCGAACTGCCAAACTGCTGGCAGCCGTCTGTCAGCAGAAGTAGCCTGCAGTACTCCATTCTAACCACTGCGCCACCAGAGCTCAGTCTACAGATGCACTAGGACAGGGGTGTCAAACTGCCGGCCCACGGGCCAGATGCATCATGCCAAAACCACACCCACCCCATTGCCGGCATTGGAAAAAACATCGCGATCCGTCACAACACGTCACGTGACATTGCGAGTTTGACACCCCTGCACTAGGGCAAAGAAGAGACGGTCAACTTACTTTCCAAAGCACCAGAGGGCAAGACAAAAAAACAATGGATGAAAAGTGATCAAGGAGAGAAGCAATCTGGAACAAAGGATAAACTTCCTAACAGGGAGAACAATGAATCAGCGGAACGACTTGCCACCAGAAGTCGTGGGTGCTCCATCACTGGAGGCTTTTAAGAAGACGGTCTCCTGCTTGAGCAGGGGGCTGGACTAGAAGACCTCCAAGGTCCCTTCCAGCTGTATTCTGACTGAATTTTATGATCTTTCTATTGCTAGTGAGGCAGGGAAATCAGCTGATCCGAACAGCGTTAGCTTCTGATTTTATTTCTGGTTGCATCTACATGTTTAGAACCAGCATCGGTGATTCTGAATTGCTGCAAACACGTGTTGTTGGTGTTGGTGTTGTTTTAAATTGATAGAGCTTTACCGGCAAAACGTTCTTGTGTGTTTTTCTGTTACCGTTAAATGTTTTAACATTGATTTTTTTTTAAAAAAAAAACACACACACACAACAGAAGTCCAAATGGCTCAGACATTTTTGGTGCTTGCAAAAGAAAATTAGGTCATTCCCAAGAGGGAAAGGTCTCTGATTAGGCTAAATGACTTTTTTTTTCTTTTTTGCAATTCCAATTTCATCCGCCACTTCCCTTCCTCTCTGACTTCCTGACCGATTGGACATTGCTTTAGAGCTTATTGAATTTTCCCCCCGGATGTCTTTATATAATTGGCCCGTCGAGATTCCAAATCAGCAACCGTATTGATGTTTTCTCCCCGCCCCCAAAATATATCCCAGTGTGGTTCCATTTCATGCATGGTTCCCCCCCCACCACCACACCTGGTAAGTGTACTAGCAGGAGTATCTTATGTTACTTGCTGAAAACTAGTTTCAAAGCTTGTGTTTGCCGCCACTGGATGATATTGTGAAATTCCAGCATTTGCCTTTCCCCGTTCAACTTGCAATCTGTGAAACGGAAGATTCTTAGAGGCAGTTCCGCTAAAAAGCAGGAAAACGTCTGCCCAAAAGCATAAGGTTCTAGTCAAAGGGACAACAGGGGCATCTTCCTCATAGCCTCTACTCTTCTGCTCAGCAGGTTTAAGTTTAAGTTTATTGAATTTTTATACCGCCCTTCTCCCGAAGGACTCAGGGCGGTGAACAGGGCATATGAATAAAAATACAAAAGTACAAAAGTTAAAAAAAGGATTAAATTATTGCCCAAATTAAAACAATCAAAATATACAAACATTAAAACCCTGACTCCCCATCAGGCCAGGCCAGCTTGTTCGAATAAATGGGTCTTTAACCCGCGTTGGAAGGAGCGAAGATCTGGTGCCATCCGGAGCTCAACTGGCAGTTGATTCCACAAAGTCGGGGCGCCCACAGAGAAGGCCCTCCCCCTGGGGGCCACCAGCCGGCATTCTCTGATCGGAGGCAGGTTACAAAGTCAAAGATGGATGCCATCATTGGTGGGATTCAAATAGGTGAACAAGCGGTTCTCTGCGTGGATGCCGCTTCCGGAAGTCCATTCCGGGCCTGGGCAACAAAAAAATTAGCTTCCGGTTCTGCCGAAGTGGTGCGAACCGGCTGAATCCCACCACTGGATGCCATGCCGTCAAATGTGGAGCTTCTCAGTCATCCAGGTCACGGTTATCCCAAAGGTGCTTTTTTCCAAAAGGCAACTGGATTTTCTTGTTTTGTTTTTTTTTCGTCTTTGAAAAAATGTTTCGTTTCTCATCCGAGAAGCTTCTTCAGAACTGTAAAACTTCAGAACTGAAGAAGCTTCCTGGATGAGAAGTGAAACCTTTTCAAAAAAAAACACACAAAAAGACCGAGAAAGTCCAGTTGCCTTTTGGGGAAAAAAAACACCTTTGGGATACATGCCATACAATTGATGGCTCAACTTTTTTCACCAGTCACTCATGGAAAAAGTGGCTGGGGGCCTCGATCTCACAGTTAAGGCCTTGGTGGAGCAGTGGGCTAATGCCTCCTTAAGTAACACCAGCTGCCTGCCATTAGTGCAGGTTCGAGTCCCACCAGGCTCAAGGTTGACTCAGCCTTCCATCCTTCCGAGGTCGGTAAAATGAGGACCCAGATTGTTGGGGGCAACAGGCTGACTCTGTAAACTGCTTAAGAGAGGGCTGTAAAGCACTGTGAAGCGGTGTATAAATCTAAATGCTATCGCTATCTATCATCTATGTATATCATTCATCTATCATCTATATGTATCTATCTGTCTGTCTGTCTATCTATCTATCTATCTATCTATCTATCTATCTATCTATCATCTATCATCATATGCCTATTATCTATCCATATCTATCTATCTATCTATCTATCTTGGTGGAGCAGTGGGCTAATGCCTCCTTAAGTAACACCAGCTGCCTGCAATGAGTGCAGGTTCGAGTCCCACCAGGCTCAAGGTTGACTCAGCCTTCCATCCTTCCGAGGTAGGTAAAATGAGTACCCAGATTGTTGGGGGCAATTAAGCTGACTTTGTAATAATGCCGCTGGGGGTTTGTGTGAAAGCCCTAATAAGCAGGCATATACATAGAATGAAGACTACTGCTAAGCTTGTAAGCCGCCCTGAGTCTTCGGAGAAGGGCGGGATATAAATGGAATTTTAAAAAAAGGCCACCCAACTGTGGGTTTTGGGGTTGTTGTTTTTTTGGAACCACTACCTCTGCCCTCCATGAATGTTCTTGCTAAAGTGGACTTTTTTTCCCCTTCACGTTGAGGCTGATTTACTAATGGGTGGGATGGCTGCCGTTTTCTCAGATAGCTCCTCAACCATCTCGCTGGCCTTTTTTTATAGAAGAAGACAATCCCGCGCTTCTTGAGGTATTCAGATAGCCTACCAGTCTTCAGGGACGTGGCCTAGGCACTCCTTCTACCCATAGGAAAACTTCTTTTTTTTTTTTTAGCAAAAGGGGGTGCATGGAAGGTGATGCTGTCATTTCTACCCATCAGGACTCAGGTTTGCAAAGCATGGCCGTTTTCCTCTGGGTCTCTTTCCAGCCTTGGTTTCAAATAACAGGATGGTCTTCATTTGGGCGAGCAGATGGGAACATTAAGCCTTTGAGATGTTCCCAGATCTTGTCCAAACTCTTCTTCCCAAGATGCTTTGAAAACTTGTCAGCAAGATGGGCAGCACCTAAATTGAAGGAAGGGAGGAAGGAAGAAAAAAAAGAGAGAGAGAGAGAGAGAGAGAGAAAGAGAGAAAGAAAGAAAGAAAGAAAGAAAGAAAGAAAGAAAGAAAGAAGAAAGAAAGAAAGAAAGAAAGAAAGAAAGAAAGAAAGAAAGAGGGAGGGAGGGAGGGAGGGAACAATTCCAGAAGATCTGAAACATTTTCAGAGCTGTAGTACAGACAATATGTGTATTGCTTTGTAGAGTACCAAACATGATGGATGTGTCTGTTGTTTTGGCTGTTTTGGCTTTTTGTAAATCTTTCTTTTAACACACAACATTTTTTTCCCCATCCTGTGTCTTTGTTTTTTCCCCCCCTTCTATGTATTGCTTTGCTTCTCATCCAGATCACTTTGGACAGTATGCAGGTATTTTTAGATGGAGGGGAGAGGGAGGGAGGAGGGGAAAATCATCTCTGGGTTTTCTTCTACCCAACCACTGCCAGATTGCCCTTCCCTCCCAGATGCCTTTGGCCACCCTTTGCATGGAACCATAAATACAATTGTTTTCCACCCCCCTCCAAAAAAAAAGCATGCTGAATTGCTTGATGTGAATACTGGCGCATGGCTTGGTTGGATGGCCAAGCAAACAGGAGATCCTTCAACCAATAAACCTCCAGGCCAAAAATGCTCAGTGTGTAACAACTCCTGGAGACCATCTACGGATGGCTGGCCACTAATCTGAAGAGTATTCCTCGGCAGAACTGTGCAAAACTGTTCTCCATGCAAAATGGAAAGCTTCTCATGACTGTCTGCGGAATTTGTCTGAATTTACTGTAGATGATCTTGGTCCTAGCCGGAAGAGATTCTGGAAGGATCTTAAATTTGGCTGCAGAGCTTCGTAGCGATGCCTGAGCAGGCGGCAACTCTAAGATGCCCTTGGCTAACCTTGAAAGACGTTTAGGAATGCCAGGCCTGGTTAGAACATGGATAGGACACTTCCTGAAATTGCCAGGGCTCAATGTAGTTAGGTGATGGAAGGGTGCGGAGAACCTTTTGACCTAGTTTTAGGTGTAGTAATCATACCAGAATGGTTTGGGGGCTGCCATTCACCCACCATTGATGGAGGATGCTTTCAGCCATTTCTAGCACATTCAGTCCACGTGTAGCAAAGGCTGAGATGATGGCAGTGGCCAGGTTAAGCTTCCAGGCCATGCCTTTTGTCCCATCTGAGATCCTGTGGAACAATAGTTGGATCTTCATGGAGATTAGCCAGTGGGTTTGGACACTGAGCTTGTCGATCAGAAGGTCGGCAGTTTGGTGGGTCGAATCCCGAGTGCCGCGTAACAGAGTGAGTGCCTGTTACTCATCCCAGCTTCTGCCAACCTAGCAGTTCGAAAGCACGTAAAAATGCAAGTAGAAAAATAGGGACCACTACGGTGGGAAGGTAACAGCGTTCCGTGCGCCTTTGGCGTCTAGTCATGCTGGCCACATGACCACGGAGACGTCCTCGGACAAGCGCTGGCTCTTCGGCTTTGAAACGGAGATGAGCACCGGCCCCTAGAGTTGGAAACGACTAGCACGCATGTGCGGGGGAACCTTTACCTTTACCTGGGGAAGTTGTGGTCTTTTTCAAGGCCAGTGTGGTTCAACCAACAACTTGAGAAAACAGTTTAGTCTTAGAAAGAGCAACAAAGAAAATAAGGGGCCCAGAGGCTCAACCATACAATGAATGATTGAGGGAACTAGGTATGTCCAGTCTAATGAAGAATTGGGGATGATATGATAGCAGTCTTCCAGTACTTGAGGGTCTGTCACAGAAAAGAGGGGGTTGAACTATTCTCCAAAGCACCCGAGGGCAGGACAAGAAGTAACAATTGGAAGCTTAACAAAGAGAAGCAACGTAGAATTAAGGAGAAATTTCCTGACAATGAGAACAATTAATGGAAGGGCTTCCCTCCAGAAGTTGTGGGTGCTCCATCTCTTGAGGTTTTCCAGAAGAGACTGGACAGCCATTTGTCTGAAATGGTATAGGATTTGCTGCTTCAGCAGGGGGTTGGACTAGAAGACCTCCAAAGTCCCTTCCAACTCTGTTATTCTATGTCCTATAATTAGCTGGATAAATTAATGTAAATTACGACAAATTGTGGGTGCTCCATCACTGGAGGTTTTTAAGAAGAGACTGGACAGCCATTTGTTCAGAATGTTAGAGGGTCTCCTGGTTGAGTAGGGGTTGGACTAGAAGACCTCCTCCAACCCTATTATTCTACATTCTAAACTTCTGACACAACTGTGCTAGGCTTCAAACCTGCATGTTTCCACCAATAGTAACAGAGGGCCACTGAATATTTCAAACCGGGCCATAATCAGAGATTGCCATGTTTGCCTATTCCATTTGTCTGTACGGATTGTTTCTGGGAAGAATTTGGATAGGGAAGTTACACTTTTTTTTCAGGGCAGAGACAGGAAACATAGTGATCCTTTGCTATCTCAGCGTATGTTTGCCCTTTGGCAAGCCTTGCAGCTCTTTTCTCCTCTCCGTTTGCCCAGGCCAAAGTCTGTGAGCTCGAAGAGAAATGTCGGACGCAGAGTGAGCAATTCAACCTCCTGTCCAAGGAACTGGAAAAGTTTCGGCAACAAGCTGGGAAGTTCGATCTTCTAGTCACTAACCCGTTGGCCTCCTCCTCAGCTCTTCCTGGCTCTCCTAGCAAATCTTTAGCCCAGTTGATGAACGGAATTGCCGCCTCTTTGGGCCAAGGTAAGAAGGAAGAGTGGGGTCAGCCTTACCAGGCAGAAGACAAGAAACATGACTAATTGAGCTAATTCTATTTTATTGCAAGGCTATATTGATATAATCCTACAATTTTGATAGTATGAATCTACCACTGTCTCCTTTATAGACTGAGAAATTAGGGAGGGTCCCTTCTGAACCTCTTGCTCTGCCAGTTATGCTACTCTGGGCTGGGCTGTCTCTTATCTGTTCATCTCCTAAGCAGCAGCTCTTCTCCTTGTCTCCATAGATCTTTCCCACATACTGTTACAGCCATCTCCTTTACAGGATGAAAAACTTAAGGAGTGTCCCTTCCGAGCCTTTTTCTCCACCCATTTTGCAGTCGTGGGCTACGTGAGCTCTTATCTGACCATTCCCTAGGCAGCGTCTCTTGGCCCTGTCTCCCAAGGTCTTTCCCACATACCATCATAGCCGTATGCTTTACAGCTTGAGAAGTTGGGAAGGATCCCTTCTAAGCCTCTTTCTCTACCTGTTATGTTGCTCTGGGCTATGCTGTCTCTTATCTGTTCATCCCCTAGGCCACAGGTGTCCAACTCGGTTGTGTCACGTGACGTATCCTGACATATCATGATTTTTTTGCCCTTGCGGAGCCAGGGGGTGTGTGGCGTGTGCGTGACGCATCCGCCCCGCAGGCCGCCAGTGTGACAGCCCTGCCCTAGGCAGCATAACTTCTCCATGTCTCCCAAGGTCTCTCCCACATGCCATTACAGCCATCTCTTTACAGCCAAAGAAACTAGGGCCCCTTCTGAGCCTCTTACCTTACCCATTATCCAGATGAGGGCTAAGCAGTCCCTTATCTGACTGCTCCCTCTGGTCATTCCCATATACCGTTACATCAAGACATCTGATCCCAGGAGGACACTTTACCTTTCTAAATGTTGTCTAAGTATCCTTTTAGTTAAAAAAAAATGGAGAATACCTTGTGGCAGAACAAAATGGCAGGTTCCAACATAATTTGTATTGGCAAGAACGCCTCTGGGGCAGCCCGGCTGGTATTGTTTAGAGGATAGAGAGAGTCGATATTTGTACGTCAGTCAGTTGTCCACCCACCCACCCACCCCCGTGCTGAAACAAAGGTGAAAAGTAAGTGGTGGTCATCAGCAGCATCTTCTCCAGCTTGTCTCCAAGGAAATGGAGAAATGGAAGTTCTCAGTTGTGCAGTTGTCCTCAAATTTCTAAAATTGCCCGTCAGGTAACTTATAGAATGTTTTGTAAAGTCTGTCCTGTTATGACTTGTAGACACCAAGTTAAATCCACTTTATCCAGCTAGGAGACTCATTTTTTTTTTACTTTATTAAATTTATTATTTAAAACATTGGACACGGTACAAACGGACTGACATACCTTCTTGTCTACAATATTCATATATGTATACGTACACATAAAATACACTTAAGATACATATCGATTATATATAATACAATACTTAGAACAATCCACCAATCTATAAATTCTAATAGAGACCTTCCTTTTGTTCCCGCCAAAAATAAAATTTATTCCAAATTTTGTAGTAACCTGATTGGTCTTTATTTTTAATTTCCAAAGTTAATTTATCCATTTCTGCGCATTCCCAAATTTTCCTTATTACCTCGTTTTCTACTGGAATTTCACTCCTTTTCCAATTCTGGGCAAATGACATTCTTGCTGTTGTAATAATATGAATCATCAGATACAACTCGTCTTTGGGGTATTTCTCTTTTGTTATGCCCAATAGAAAAAATTCTGGACTAAACTCAACTTCTTGTCTTAATATTTCTTTTAGCCATGTCCAAATCATTTGCCAAAATCTTTGTGACTTGCTACAGGACCACCACGTATGAAAATATGTACCTAATTCTTCGGAGCATTTCCAACATTTGGGAGATACTGTCTTATGCATTTTGGCTAAACGTGCTGGAGGAAGATGCCATCGGTAGAACATTTTGAATAGGTTTTCTTTGTAAGATGAAGCCAGTGTTATTCTTTTATTTCTGTCCCAGAGCGTTTGCCATGTATCAAGGTCAATGCCCTGAGTCCTTCGGGAGAAGGGCGGTATACAAATAAAATTAATATAATATAATATAATATAATATAATATAATATAATATAATATAATATAATATAATATAATATAATATAATATAATATAATATAATATAATATAATGCCATGTCCCAGATTTTTAGCCCAAGTCAACATAGGGTCCTTCACTTGTTCCTCAAACAGCTTATATCCCAGAAGCAAATTATATATTTTCTTTATCTGTTTATTATCTGGGCCCAATAATATTTTGTCCAAGGCCGTTTAGGAGACTGATTTTTGTCTTCCCCTGGAAACCTGGGTGGAATTCAGGTTTTAGAACTTCTCTTCTGGTTGATCTCTGTTTGATGTAAGGAAGTGACAGACCGTGGGACTAAAAACGGAACTACTAGCTTTCATGCAACAGAGAGGAACAAGAGATTTCGGAAAGGTAAAACATGACAATGTGTCTGAATCATTTTTAAGAGTCATATTGAAATTGCGTGGCTGCAGTTGCCTGGGATTATTTTAATAAGACTATTTGTGACAGTTTGATAGTTACAGTTCTTTTAAATGTGATCTCCTAGAGAAAAGGTTGTTTCTAGGCAACTTATATTTTTTACGCAGGTGATGAATGTTTCAGCCAGGTTTTTGCAATCTTGTCTATCACTGCCATTATGCTTATCTTACAATTCTTAGTACCCTTGACTATATTAGTTTTAATACATAATAAAAACAATTACCATAATAACCATACTGCTTGGAACTGCCTATAATTTTAGAGGCTATCTCAGTGATAGTTGGTTAGGACTTGAATTATTAAGCTTCCACTCATCCTACTCACCCAGGGGTCTTCAAACTTGGCTCTTTTATGACTTGTGGACTTCAGCTCCCAGAATTCCTCAGCCAGCGTGCCTGGCTGAGGAATTCTGGGAGTGGAAGTCCACAAGTCATAAAAGCGCCACGTTTGACCACCTTGAATACCATCGGCATTGACAATCAATCAATTGCGAAAGGCAACTTTAGCTGGAACAGCTTACATCCAGCAGCAAGACTTTTAACACCATCTGCCTATCCCAGATCCTTGGGAAGACTTGATAGGTAAACAAGCATGCCAAATTCAGTCTAAAGAAACAACTAAACAGCAGGCTGGATGGGGAATCCTGGGAATCCTCTTAAAGTCAGCAAGGCTGGTTTAGAATTCTGAATTGCACATCTGGATATGTTGATCGGCTTTCAGATGAAAACCCAGATGAATCTACTGAGTGCAGGTTGGGAGGCTCAACCTTGTTTTAACCTGGGCAATCGCTGTAATTAAATACGGAGGCCAGTGAGATGCATTTATTCAAGGATCTAGCGGAGCTCATAAACGTATGGATCGATACTGATATGAATCGGCTTGCACAAATGCTCTTTAAGTGCCAGCGGTTAATTTGTGTTTGGAGACCTTTAAATTAAGTCTGTCACACCGGAAGCTTTTTCCTTTCACGTTGCTTTTTCTTCTTCTTGTATCCATGAGCGGCTTGTTCTTTGAGCTGTTGGCTTGGATTTTGCTCAGCCGTCTTCCAGATTTTTGCGTGACCACTTCTGAGTTCCACATGGTTTCTTCTCGCTTTTATATCGCACCTTGTTCCCTCAGGAATGTTCATTAATTATTTTTAATCGCAGTTTTGATAGAATTGGGTTATATTTAGGGTCATATTCACAAGAGCGTTAAAAAAATGAAAGAAAAAGGAATAGTTTGGCTTATTGACAGAAGAGAATATTTGTAGCTCAGGGTTCAACTGGGGCACACCTGGGATTCTCTGAGCTTGGTGGTTTTCTTGGAGACATTTCATGACCCAACTAGGTAACATCAACAGTGCCAGAAGAGAGGAGGAGGAGGAGGAGGAGGAGGAGGAGGAGGAGGAAGAAGATGAAGAAGAAGAAGAAGAAGAAGAAGAAGAAGAAGAAGAAGAAGAAGAAGAAGAAGAAGAAGAGGAGAAGGAGGAGGAGGAGGAGGAGGAGGAGGAGGAGGAGGAAGAAGAAGAAGAGGAGGAGGAAGAGGAGGAAGAGGAGGAAGAAGAAGAAGAAGAAGAGGAAGAGGAGGAGGAGGAAGAAGAAGAAGAAGAGGAGGAGAAGGAGGAAGAAGAAGAGGAGGAGGAGGAGGAGGAGACTTTGAGCCATACTTTGTTTTGTTTTTTTCAAAGTTTTATTCAGTTTGGCTGTTGCCCAATTCTGTGTTAATCCAGTTGGTTTCTAAAAAAAAAAAAGTCAAACATTGCAAAAAATGAGAAAGGGTGTCTATTATTTCAGAATCATCCAAGGTTGTTCCTACATTTGATATTTTGATAGCCTATTCAGCTACCGTTGCTGCAGGACAACCAATGTGACATTCAATGATGTGGTTGCTTTTTCCGTGCAGGTCATGAAAGTCCCTCCCGAGGCCCGTTTGTGATCTCTGAGTATACACGTCCCCTGCAGCTTTCTGGTGACAAACCGGAACAACTCTCCATCAAACCACCTTTCCTGGTCCGCTCACGTTCCGGCAGCCCAAGATGCCGATTTGAATCAGACGTATGTAGACGATACACCTTCCTTAACTGCAAGCAAATGGCTTTGCTGAAAATGAATGATAATAGAGACAGTAAACTGATAGAAGAGAATGTTGGTAGCTCAGGGTTGAACTGTGGGATCCTTGGTGCTCTCATGACCCGACTAGTTAACATCATCAGTGCTAGAAGGGAATGGGATTTATGGAATGGAGGAGGAAGAGGAGAAGGACTGTGGGATCCTTGGTGCTCCCTAAGCTTGGTGGTTTCCTTGCAGATGTTTCTTGACCCAGCTGGGTAACATCTTCAGTGCTAGAAGGGAGGAGGGAGGAAGAGGAGGAGGACCGTGGGATCCTTAGTTTTTTTCCAGGTTTGGTTGTTTTCTTGCAGATGTTTCATGAGCCAACTAGGTCACATCACCAGTGCTAGAAGGGAGTGGGCTTTGCTTTCTGTTTTTAGATAAGACCCTTGCCCTGTCAGTGTTGATGGGAGTATTCTTGGCAGTTCCTTAATTAGTCTGCTGTTTACTGTTTGTAAACAGTACTGTTTACAGTTTACTGTTTGCTCAGTGGGTTAGGACGCTGAGCTCGGCGATCGGAAGGTCGGCAGTTTGGCGGGTGGAATCCCGAGTGCCGCATAACAGAGTGAGCGCCTGTTACTCATCCCAGCTTCTGCCAACCTAGCAGTTGGAAAGCACGTAAAAATGCAAGTAGAAAAATAGGGACCACTCCGGTGGGAAGGTAACAGCGTTCCGTGCGCCTTTGGCGTCTAGTCATGCCGGCCACATGACCACGGAGACGTCCTTGGACAAGCGCTGGCTCTTCGGCTTTGAAACGGAGATGAGCACCGCCCCCTAGAGTCGGAAACGACTAGCACGCATGTGCGGGGGAACCTTTACCTTAACCTTACCTTACTGTTTGTTAGTGTAACGTGGTAGTTTCTTGACTGGGTATTGTTCACTGCTTGTATATAAACAGAGAAAAAAAACCATTCCCTTCCCTTCATTTGGTAATGAAACATGCTGCAGCAAAAACGCCAAGCTCAGAAAGCGCCAATGACTTCACAGACAGTAAATAGCATGTATCACCTTAATTTGATTTAACCTGTGTCTCTATCAGTGGCTCTTCATGGATTTTTACACGCAGAAGGTTCAAGCTGGGACTCCTCAAAATGGCTTAGGAATCAGCAACAGGAAACCCCCAGCCAGCTGATGGTTGGGTCCGTCACCGCATTAGGGAGAAAATGTGTAGAAACAGGATTATCTTCTCACTCCTGAAAGTGGCCTTCCCCTTCCAAAATTAATTGCCGATAAGGGTTGTGTCAGTTATAAGCCGAATGGATCAGGCAGGTCTCTTGCCTTGCAAAATCTAGCAATTCTCTTTGCTAGGAATTTTTTTCCCCCACAGGCTCTGAATGCCTATTGTCATTGTTCATCTCATCAATCTTAAAGGGCTAGAACAGGGGTAGGCAACCTCGGCTCTTTTATGACTCATGGACTTCAACTCCCAGAATTCCTGAGCCAGCCAAGCTGGCTCAGGAATTCTGGGAGTTGAAGTCCATGAGTCATAAAAGAGCCGAGGTTGCCTACCCCTGGGCTAGAAGAACGGCTCCAAAGAAAAGTCACCAATTTATGGCCAATGCAATTCATTTTTGCACATTTCCATTCCTTATTAGCATCTCTGCATAAGCTACTGTGCTTAATCTCTCAATCTCTCTCTCTCCAATTATCACTTTCCTAAATAGATAAGATGGTCTTCAGACTTAATCTCACATGAGACACAGTTTGGGATTTCCCCCCACCGCTTTTTTGTTATTAAGAGGAATCCCATTTTGTACAGGTTGATGTGTGTAGGTGGACAACTCATCCTGTTTAATATCTTGTTCATGTTCTGAATGCAGATGGAGAACAAACAGAATTCTAATACCTCAAAGCAGAGATATTCGGGGAAAGTCCATCTTTGCATTGCCCGATACAGGTAATACAACCTATTCCAATAAACACTTTCAACCTTAAATTTGCACTAGTTTTAAATTCTACCCTCTCTGACCTACCTCCTTTCAAAAATTGACAATGCTTGTCTTCCTCCATGATGCTAAACCATTTTTTTTTCATCCAGATTATGTTGAATAAGACATGAGTTGAGTCATAACGCTAAGCCACAATGGTTAGTTCCTCAGAACTTCAAGCCCAAAATAATACCTCAGCCCGATATCTGAATGCAGATAGTTATTAATAGTGCCCTTTTTATGAGTAGGGGCACGATAGCTGGGTGGTTAAAGACACTTAGCTTATCAGCCTGTGTTTGAGCCCCGAGCGCCATGCGATAGGGTGAGCTCCCGTTCCTTGCTTCAGCCCCTGCTCACCTACCAGTTTAAAAGCATGTGATTGTGAGTAGATAAATAGGTACCACTTCGGTGGAAATGTAACCGCATTCCGTGTATAGTCTTTGGTGTATGCTGGCCACATGACCATGGAATATGTCTTCGGACAATGCTGGCTCCCTCGGTCAAGAAACGGAGATCAGCACACCCCCCCTAGAGTTGACTAGACAGGAGAAACCTTTATCTTTCCTTGACCTCCTTATGAAAGATTCCAACGAAGAATCACCATCTGTTTTCCTTCAGTTACAATCCGTTTGATGGGCCAAATGAAAACCCTGAGGCTGAACTTCCTCTCGCCGCAGGAAAATATCTCTACGTGTATGGAGATATGGATGAAGATGGCTTTTTTGAAGGTTTGTGGGAGACAGGGCCCTAGCAGTCCCTTGACTGACATATTTTTATTTAAATAGCTCCGCCCTTGAGGTACATTGAAGCTTTGTGGCCATTCTCTTAAGCGCATCACTTAGTTTATACGATGAATGGTCGAGTCTATGTCTCAGGGGTCTTCAAACGTGGCCCTTTTATGACTTGTGGACTTCAACTCCCAGAATTCCTCAGCCAGGCACGCTGGCTGAGGAATTCTGGGAGTTGAAGTCCACAAGTCATAAAAGGGCCACGTTTGAAGACCCTGCTATGTCTAGTCTAAAAAGAGAAGGGCTAGAGGTGACATGATAGCAATCTTCCAGTACTTGAGGGTTTCTCACAGAGAAGAGGGGCTTCACTTGTTCTGTAGGACACCAGAGGGCAGGACAAGAAGTAACATGTGGAAGATCATTAAAGAGAGAACCAGCCTAGAAGTAAGGAGGAATTTTCAGACACTAAGAACTATTCATCAATGGAATAGCTTGTCTCCTGGAGTTGTGGGTGCTCCAACACTGGAGGTTTTCAGAAATAGACTGGATAACCATCTGACTGGGGTGGTACAAGGCTTCTGCTCTGAGCAGGGATTGGATTAGAATACCTTCAAGATCTCTTCCAGCTCTATGATTCCATGTTCTACCCCAATATTTTGATCAAATGCTGAAGCTAGCATCCCTGGTTTCTTACCACCAGTTAATTAACTAATACCTCTCTCAAGATTTCATTCAAACCCTAGAGAGGCCCCACAGTAAGGTTTTAGACAGACTAAAAAAGGATCAGATACGGTGGGGAGGTGGGTGAGACTCCCCTCAAACTTGTCTCCAGGGACCCTGAGCTGCGGTGGCTTTCTTTCTCTCCTTCTGGCTTGGGAAAAAAAAGACCAATAAAAGAGAGGAGGATGGACAGGAAGTAAGAATTCTCGGAGGACTGAAAACAATGGTTGCTGCAGTTCCAACTATCCCAATTTTTGGCTGTCAGCAGATCGGGGGTCTCCAGCCTTAGCAACTTTTAATATTTGCTCAATTCCTGGAACTCGTCAACCAGCCATGCTTTGGTTTAGGAATTCTGGGAGTTGAAGTCCACAATCTTAAAGTTGTCAACGTCGGAGACCCCCTGCAGTAGATGAGTCTTGGCTGGGAGATGGGATGGACAGGATCTTCATGTCCTGGGAACACGGCTAGTATATGTCTTCCTTTTCTCATATCTCTTTCTCCCCAAGGTGAACTTCTAGACGGACAGAGAGGATTGGTTCCATCCAACTTTGTGGATTTTGTGCAGGATGAATCTCGTTCATCCTGCGGGTTGGGCGGCGAGGCAGAGCAGAATGTCCTGAACCACAGTAGTCACCTGGTGGAAGGAGAAGGCCTCCAGGACATCAGCTTACCGGCCCATTTAGATGCCGGTATTCTCAACAATGGTGCAGGAACTCTGGATGTGAACATTGACGAAATTGGAGAAAACATTGTGCCTTACCCTAGAAAAATTACCCTTATCAAACAATTAGCCAAAAGTGTCATTGTGGGCTGGGAAGCTCCAGTTGTGCCACCTGGATGGGGAACCATTCATAGCTACAACGTCCTGGTAGACAAGGAAGTACGAATGAACGTCGCCTTGGGGAGCAAAACTAAGGCTCTCATAGAAAAATTGAACATCGCTACTTGCACTTATCGGATATCCGTTCAAAGCATAACCAGCCGGGGCAACTCCGACGAACTGCAATGCACCTTGTTGGTTGGGAAGGATGTCATTGTGGCACCTTCACACCTTAGGGTCGACAGTATCACCCAGATTTCAGCGGAGATCACCTGGCTTCCCACGAACAGCAACTACAGTCACGTGATCTTCCTCAACGAAGAAGAATTTGACATTGTCCGGGCTGCCACTTACAAGTATCACTTTTTAAACTTGAAACCCAACATGGCCTACAAGGTCAAAGTTTTGGCCAAGCCCCATCAGATGCCCTGGCAGCTGCCTTTGGAGCAACGTGAAAAAAAGGAAGCTTTCATAGAATTTCTAACCTTGCCAGCAGGTAGGGCTCAAGTCTCACAACGTCAGTTGTGGTCAATAGGGGGCTGGGGGCTAAAACATACGAAGAACGCTTGGCAGGAACTGGGTATGTCTCGTTTAATGAAAAGAAGGACGAGGGGTGACATGATAGCAGTCTTCCAATATCTCAGGGGCTGCCCCAAAGAGGAGGGAGTCAAGCTGTTCTCCAAGGCACCTGAAGGTAGGAGAAGAAGCAATGGATGGAAACTCATCAAGGAGAGAAGCAACTTGGAACTAAGGGGGAAGGAAGGAAGGAAGGAAGGAAGGAAGGAAGGAAGGAAAGAAGGAAAAAGGAGAGGAAGGAAGGAAGGAAGGAAGGAAGGAAGGAAGGAAGGAAGGAAGGAAGGAAGGAAGGAAGGAAGGAAGGAAGGGCAACGGATGGAAACTAACCAAGGAGAGAAGCAACCTAGAACTAAGGAGAAACTTCCTGACAGTGAGGACAACTAACCAGTGGAACAACCTGCCTCCAGAAGCGGTGAATGCTCCAACACTGGAAGTTTTTAAGAAGAGACTGGTCAGCCCTTTGGTGTAGGGTTTCCTGACTGAGCAGGGGGTTGGACTAGATGACCTCCAAGGTCCCTTCCAACTCTATTATTCTGTTCTGTTGTTCAGTTGTTAAAGGTTGTTTGTTTGTTTGTTTTTTTGGAGAACCCTGTTCTAAGAAGCCAGTTTGTTTGATGACCGTGTTCTCCATCCAGGGCTCCGTTGTCTAATATCAAAGATCTGGAGAAGTGAGTTGCTGAGTCAGCTAGGAAATTCTTCTCTATGAAAGTCCTCAGCCCTCGCTCGATTTAGCCACGAGGTTGCCAAACATTGAGAGAACTCATGAAATATATATATATGTCCTTCATAGCTGCATCGTTATTTTTAGGCAACAGTTCTATCAAGCACACTTCTATTTCCGGACGGGGGATTTATTTAAAGAGCAAGGGCGCTCTAATAATGCAAGCTTTTTTTTTTTAAAGTTTCCAAAGGACTGGGATGCCTCACAACAGATCAAGCCTAGCCTGGCTTTGGGAACAGATGGTGTATTTTTGAATGCAGGGCTCTCTCTGAGGCGTGGAAGGGAGGGGGGAGAGGCCATCCCACCATTATTTAACTTAAACGGAGCTTTGTCTGTTCAGAGGATGGGTAGGAAAATTCTGGCTGTGTTCTCGCCACACATCGGGTTTGGTTAGATGTTTTGTGGTTTTTGTGGTTGTGTGAAGGCAGCCTCTGTTGATAGCTGATGGGTCGGAGATACTATGGGTTCAGCATGGTGTAGTTTTTACAGTGGTGTATTGGAATTGGAAGAGTGTAGGGAACAATCCAAGGATTTAGGAGAAGCAGCAGTGAGGTCTAGATAAAGACCTAATAGATGCATTTCTACCACCAAGAGTTTGATTTGTTGGGGGTGAGGAGGAGGAGGAGGAGGAGGAGGAGGAGGACCAAGAGGAAGAGGAGAAGATAAGATATAAGAGGATTTGTATGAATCCAGGGATTTAGGAGAGGAAGTAAGATACACTGGAAGGGTCACGGTAAAGACCTAGTAGATATACATGGATCACCAAGAATTTGGTTTGTTAGCAAGAAGAAGCTATAAGATATTTTAGGATTTGTCTGAATCCAAGGATTTAGTGAGAGATTAGGTCAAAAGAAAGATCTAATTTGCACCACCAAGAATTCGACTTGCTAGCAAGAGGAAGGAAAATAAGAAGCTGTAAGATATTTCTTGTTTTCAATTCCAGGTCCACCAGGTCCACCTCAAGACATTCGAGTCCAAACTGGTCCAGCGCCAGGAACTATCTTGGTTTCTTGGGGGCCACCAGTTCTCACCGCAGCGGGGACCTCCAACGGAGCCCATGTGACTGGCTATGGTATTTATGCAAAAAATCAAAGGGTAGGTCGGTACTTAGAGAAACCTTGCATTGTTGGATTTTTAAAAATAATCTTAAGAATTAGATTAGCTAAAAGTGCAGATGCTGAGCATCATCCTGACATTTATTCTGCTGTGAGCTAGAAAATGGAATTTATTGTACAATTGTGGCACAGTCAGACAGTTTTGGAAAGCAAGGGAACCTTTTGCTTAATTAATTGATTAAGCATTTTTTTATTTAATCAATCCATTGATTAAGAGATTAACTGGCAAATTTATGCTAGGGATTCCTAGCTTTTGTTTGACTAAGGAGCCTCAACTGAAATCTCTTCTTTATTTTTTGTTTAGATGTGCAAATTTTATTTTGTTGTGCAATAAAGCTATCCTTCTTAATCCTGCATAACCCTCATTCTCTTGCTTCTGGCTAGCTGGGTAGGTCTTGTCAAAACGTGATGCCCAGAATTGGATCCAGAACTTGGTGGGGGTCAGATCTTGGCCAAAGAGGGTGAAAATCGCATTTTTATGGTGTGAACTGAAATTGCACGTTTATTTTGCCTGGTATATCACTCTGCTGACTCCTATTCAGCTGGCAATATCAAGGGTGGTTCTCATTAATGTTCCTAATGTGAGGGGTCCTTGGTCTCTCTGAATTTGGTTGTTTTCTTGCAGATGTTTCATTACCCAGTGATGACATTACCTAGTTGGGTAATGAAACATCTGCAAGAAAACAACCAAGCTCAGAGAGCACCAAAGACCCCACAATTCTCCTCCTCCTCCTCCTCCTCCTCCTCCTCCTCCTCTTTGCAAACCTCATTCCCTTCTAGCACTGATGATGTTACCTACTTGGGTAATGAAACGTCTCCAAGAAAACAACCAAGCTCAGAGAGCACCAGGGAACCCACAATTCTCCTCCTCCTCCTCTTCCTCCTCCTTTCCACACCCCACTCTCTTCTCGCACTGATGATATTACCTAGTTGGGTAATGAAACATTTGCAAGAAAACAACCAAGCTCAGAGAGCAACACGGACCCCACAATTCTTCTCCTCCTCCTCTTCCTCCTCCTCCTCGCAAACCTCATTCCTTTCTAGCACTGATGATGCTACCTACTTGGGTAATGAAACGTCTCCAAGAAAACAACCAAGCTCAGAGAGCACCAAGGGCCCCTCATTTCGACTCTAAAAATATTCTCCTTTATTGTTCCTAACATATTTGCATCTGTCTCTGCATTTAGGTGGCTGAAGTGATGTTTCCAACCGCAGAGAACACCACAGTGGCGCTCACCAAAATCCAGAGCCTAGATGCCAGAGAAGTCTTTGTGCGGACCCTTTCTGCCCAAGGGGAGTCCATGGACTCCTTGAGTGCTCCCATCCCACCTGACTTACTGGTGCCTCCTCACCCTCCGCCAGCTCCCAAAATTAAGCCATTATCAAGTGCCAGTATCCCAGATACCAAAGAGGAACATATGTGTCCGCACGGAAAAAGGGATGACTCCTGGGAACAGACCCACACGACCTCTCCCATCCATGGACACTCCCTGGAACCTCCCAACTTCCACAGCCCGCTTCACGGGCAGCGGTCACCATCTCCCAATCGGATCCTTCCACAGCCACAGGGGACCCCTATCCCTAACACAGTCGCCAAGGCCATGGCACGAGAAGCCGCGCAGCGGGTGGCAGCCGAAACCAACAGGGTGAGCGCAGTTGCGGCTTCAGACCACCGGGTGTGGGTTTCATTCGCTGGAATAGTCTCAAGGGTCAGTTTTGCTCCACTGCAGGAGCAAAATTCACTGCAGGATTTTGAGGGGGGGGAAAAGATTTTGGAGGAAGTGTTAGCAAGCTAGAAACAGAAGGAATGTGTGCTAATTAGGGCAATGTTGAAGTCCTCAATTCTCAGAATGCTTTATCAAAACTGCTATGGCAATGCAACCGATACATACATGCATGGATACATACATACATACATAACTCTGTGCCTAACTTAACCACTGCTGTGATTCACGTAGCAAGAGTGACAAGAACGGTTGTAAAGTGGGGCAAATTTAACAGCTGTTTTCGCTTAGCACCAGAGAGTTTGGGCTCCGTTGGGTTTGCAAGTCGAGGGTGTATCTGTAGAAAGGTAGGGAATTAACTGAATGCTTGCTAATTATGAATATTCATGGTTACATCATCTATTACTTATGCATATGCATGGCTTCTTAAGGCCCCCTCAGAGGTGCAAACCATGAATAGCAATAGCAATAGACGTACAGACTGAGAATTGAACTGCTGGCAGTCAGTAGAGTTAGCCTGCAATACTGCATTCTAACTACTGGGGAAGGAAGGAAGGAAGGAAGGAAGGAAGGAAGGAAGGAAGGAAGGAAGGAAGGAAGGAAGGAAGGAAGGAAGGAAGGAAGGGCAATAGCACTTAAACGTATAGAGTGAGAATTGAACTGCTGGCAGTCAGCAGTTAGCCTGCAATACTGCATTCTAAACACTGGGGAAGGAAGGAAGGAAGGAAGGAAGGAAGGAAGGAAGGAAGGAAGGAAGGAAGGAAGGAAGGAAGGAAGGAAGGAAGGAAGGAAGGAAGGAAAGAAAGAAAGAAAGAAAGGCAATAGCACTTAAATGTATAGAGTGAGAATTGAACTGCTGGCAGTCAGCAGTTAGCCTGCAATACTGCATTCTAACCACTGGGGAAGGAAGGAAGGAAGGAAGGAAGGAAGGAAGGAAGGAAGGAAGGAAGGAAGGAAGGAAGGAAGGAAGGAAGGAAGGAAGGAATGAATAACACTTAGACTTATATACCACTTCACAGTGCTTTACAACAGTGGTCCCCAATCCCCGGTCCATGGACTAGTACCAGGCCACGGCATGCCAGCAACTGGTCTATGCAAACAAACAAAGCCCCGTCCGCAGGATGCAGGTAGCACACAAAATCACGACCCCTCTTGTCTGCAGAAAGACCTCTTTCCACAGAACCAGTCTCTGGTGCACAAAAGGTTGGGTACCTCTGCTTTACAGCCCTCTCTAAGCAGTTTACAGAGTCAGCCTCTTGCCCCCCCCCCCAAAAAAATCTGGGTCCTCATTTTACGGACCTCAGAAGGATGAAAGGCGGAATCAACCTGGAGCCGGTGAGAGCCGAACTGCCGAACTGCTGAATCCAAACGTTCTATCCTCACATCCTCATTTGACCCTCAACGTCTCTTTAGAAAGCTCTAAGTGCCGCCCATATCCCCTTTGCACCCCTAGAGAGAATCCTTTTTTTCCTTATTCCATTCTCTCTTCTGGAACCCCGTAGATGGAGAGGAGGGCCGCCTTTCCAGAAAGAAGCAATGCGTTGCAGTACGCCAACTCTGATGAGGAAGAAGATGGGTACGACTCGCCCAGGGTCAAACGAAAGGGTGCTTCGGTGGATGATTTCTTGAAGGGCTCCGAACTTGGTAAACAGGTAATGGGCATCTCCTTGGAAATGGGACAGGAGCAAAACCATAGCTCAAGAAAGGTGTTTTGGGGCTTCAGCATATTTTTCCTCCTTAATCTTTTTTTCAAGAGGGAGAATGTTTGGCAGATGCTGTGCTCCAGTACCTGATGCCTACCAATCTAGATCATGAGTGTCTTCCAACATCCATAGTTTCTCCGTGAAAGTGGGCGACGGTGTTGCTATCCCTCACTATCTACTTCCGTTTAGAAGCCCCATTCTTTTTCTTTTTTTTATAATCTGCTATTAATTTTCCAATTTTCCATTTGAATATTTAAAAAAAAACCACGTGGTGACTGGGCTCATCAATAGATCAATAAGAAAGTTTTAGTGCAAATCTCAGGTTACAACATCAGATATTTCTTCTCTTTTTCCCTTAACATTTACTGTCTCATATTCAAGTGAGTACATTTCTAATGATATCAACTCAATAAAACCATCATTATTACATTTATCAATAACTTTTTAGCTTATACATATCTTAATTACATTCAGTCTTCATAAACAATCCATATCCTGTTATTTATTTTTACTCAATTTTTAATTTCTCATCGATATTCCAATTTAACCTTTGATGTTTATAATTTTCAGACTTTTCCCTTATCTCGCTTCATAACAAACTATAATATCCAAAATACACATTTTATCTTTTTGAATATAATCTTGTTCTATTTCCAAAGTGTTATCTATTTCCCACCATATTAAATCATCTACTTAATAATACAATATCCCCTTTAATAAATCAAAACCATTATATATATATTATATATATATATATTGCCTGGGTTAATCGATAAATCAAAATATTCATAATAATTAATTTCAAACCCCATTCTTGAAAGTCTTAAAAAAAATCTCTGGAGATTGATCTGGAATCAGAATCTGATACCTCCCCCTGGATGTTTGGGTGGTACATCACTTATCTGAAGTCTACTTGAGCAAGTCATCAAGAACCAAACAGAAGATCATCAATCTTTCACACTTTTACTGGGTCACGCTTGTGGTTCTAGTGGTGGGGTTGAATCTGTGGGGAGTTCCCTCACCAACCGTAGGGTTTGTTGGGCTCAATTTTTGTTTTGAAAGCCTAGGTGTAGGCTAATTGAAGAGAAGGACTAGAGGGACATGATAGCTGACTTCCATTACTTGAAGGGATGGTCACAGAGAAGAGGGGACTGACTTATTCCCCAAAACACCTGAGAGCATGACAAGAAGCAATGACAA
This sequence comes from Vipera berus, assembly GCF_964194415.1. Lineage (NCBI taxonomy): Eukaryota > Metazoa > Chordata > Lepidosauria > Squamata > Viperidae > Vipera > Vipera berus. Next base: position 5,705,360 of record NC_138217.1, on the reverse strand, counting down.
GAAGCAATTTCCAGGAGCTCCAACCTGGAAATAAGGAGGAATTTCCTGACAGTGAGAACGATTGATCAATGGAATAACGTAGCCTCCAGAAGTTGTGGGTGCTCCATCAATGGAGGATCTCAAGAAGAGACTGGACAAGCACTTGACCAGGATAGTAGAAGTGTCAAGATTGAATCATTAGGATGTCTGCCAGCTTCTATCGCTAATCAAGTTGTCATACAAAAAGGGGGGAGCGGTAGAAAACAAAGGGAGGAAATGGAATGCCAAGAAGCCATTCACGAACAGTGAGAGCCTGCACCACGCCAAGGTCATTGCTGCAAGTGCTCGATGGAGGAGTGAACTGTTCCCATAACAAAACGGACTATTATTATTATTGGACAATGTGACCACTCGGTGGCTGGGGGCTTGGGAATCCATTGTTTAGCTAAGCAAGCTTTTGCACAGGAAAACTCAGAGCTGGTTTTGTTTCTTTGACTCTGAAATGCTGTATCCAGTAAGATTTTGCCTGCTGGGACTTAAATTGCCTTGAGGAATCCTTCTTTTGCTAGTCAGACTTTTGACAATAAGGTCTTGTGCCTGGAGCACAGGATTATGATTCTATGTTCTATGTTCCCTTTCCCCCTCCCTCTCTCACAGCCCCACTATTGCCAAGGGGAGGAATATCACACGGAAAGCAGCCGAGGCTCTGATTTGTCTGACATTATGGAAGAAGATGAAGAAGACTTATATTCAGAGATGCAGCTGGAAGATGGCGGGCGGAGACGTGTTAGCGTAAGCTCACATAACACCCTGAAGGTAAAAAGAAACAAGGGCCCGAAGGTGCTTTTTTAAAAAAAAAAAATTAAAGGCCATTGGACTTTCTTTGTTTTTCCTTGAAAACATCTCGCTTCTCATCCAAGAAGCTTCTTCAGTTCTGGGAGTATGAATGGACTGGTAAATTGGGGTTATCAAAGGATCTAGATAAGATCAGAGTCTAGATAAGTGAACACACGGCCCTCTGGAGAGTTTCGGAGTCTTCAAGAGGGGGAAAATTCACACGGCATCTCTAGCCTTGTGTTTTGCCAATCTTTCCTAGACCGTTGACCTCTTCTTTAAACATCTACGAACTTTCCTGTGGAATTTAGATGTTTTGTGCCTCCTAGCACAGGGGTCCCCAACCCCTGGTCTGTGGACCGGTACAGGGCCGTGGCATGCCAGCAACAGGTCCGCACAAACAAGCAAAGCCCCATCCATGGGATGCAGGTAGCACACAAAACCATGCACTCTTCAGTCTGTGGAAAAACCTCTCTCCACGGAACCGGTCCCCGGTGCCCAAAAGGTTAAGGACCCCTGTTCTAGTAGACAAAATATGGTGTCCTCTCCTGAAAAACCGAGGTGTCCCAGCGTGGGCAGTCGCTCACCCCTAAGTTGCAATTCAGATTTTGAAATCTTGGATCCTTTCACCCGAACGGAATGTCTTAAGGTTATAAACAAGGGGGTCTTCTGAAAAGCAAAGGCATGCACAGCTTTAGAAAAAGAGCTCTTGTGGGCATCACGTCTGCCTTTTTTTTTTTTAAACCGTATCCTCTGCTTTAGAAAAAGAGCTCTTGTGGGCATCACGTCTGCCTTTTTTTTTAAACCGTATCCTCTGCATTCAACAGTAGGTATCCTGTTTTTTCTTTTTCCCTTTCAAAAATAGGCGACATTGTTTTGATCTGGCTTCAAGGCACTTTGGTAAAAAGTGGGATTATTTTTAGGAAGTGGTCAGCGGCTAAAAAGTCAAAAACCGATTAATAGGATTGGAGCGCTTCTAGGGCAGCTTCCCCATCATTGGAGGCCCTCCAGAGAGTCCCAGCCCCTAAAGGAAAAAAGAAAAAAAAAACTCCTCTTGTTCTTTTCATAAATAGTGAAGCGATTTTGTACTGAACAAAGACAGGGTACTAACATTCAGAGAGAGAAGGGTTAAGCTCCAGTAGTAGCGGAGTCTGAGATAAGATTTTCTATGTAGGGTCAACGATTCATGTTCTGTATGCCTGGCCAAGTTCTTCTCTTGACTGTAGTAAAACATGCCTGTTAAACTCGACATCTGGCCCAATAGACACGCTAGGACAGCCGTTCTAATCATCTCTTTTATTTTCACAGATTCCCATTCAAAGCATGACATAGTTCTTCTCTTGAATATAAGAGCCGCATGCTTTCAGCTCACCATTGCTGTACAACTAATTCTGTCTTTTTTTTCCCTTCCGTTCCCTTCCCTTCCCTTCTCCATTCATTCCTTTCCTTCCCTTTCTTTTTTTTCCTTCCCTTCCCTTCTCCATTCACTCCTTCCCTTCCCTTCCCTCTCTCTTTTTAAAAATTGCACACTGTTTGTTCTCCTTGCCTTTCTCTCTCTCTCTCTTTTTCTTTCTTACTTTCTTTCTTTCTTGGTGACTCTTAAAGGAATGCTATCAGCATAAAGCCACTGAAACAGCTTTCCCGGACCCTCCCAATTTTGCCCGCCACCGTAAAAAACTGTTCAGTATCCCGGAAGTCGCTGAAGAGGACGGCGATCCCTCCGAACGTTTCCACAAGCTGGGCTCACGGCGGCCCCACCAGACCCGAAACACCCTCGCTAGAGAGGGTAGGTCGACCAAGGCCTACCCTCAAGAGCGTCCTCCCTTCAGGCACCCCACCAAGAAACAGAATATGGAGGAGCCCGAAGAACGAGGTTGTAGATCCAGCAGGTCTTCCACCCGAAGCCCAGACAGTGGCTTGGACTGTGGCAGCGAAGAAGAAGAATCACGTTTTAATGTTCTCCCCGGGCGCGAGACCCTCGCTGCCTGTACGTCCCCCGCCAGTTGTCGGGATGACGACAGCTCTTCCTCATCCTCACGGCCGCTCTTGGCCCGTCGGAAGACCCTGATCCGGCAGAGTAGCATTGAAGAAGACTTTGGAGACCCCCGCCAGCTCTTTGTGGACTCTCCAAAGCAGGAGGACTTTCCAGCTTGTTCCAAGAGGAAGCCCGAACATCAGAGATGTTCTAGAGCAGAACACCTGACCCACGAAGATGCTCGAGGAGACTGGAGTAGTAGCCCCTTGGTAGAGAACGAAGCGAGACTCACTTCTCCTCCGTTTTCAAAGCAGCCCTACCGAAAGTCTGAAGCCCCA
>NC_138217.1:5667234-5697234 GCF_964194415.1 Vipera berus | reverse complement strand
CTTCCTTCCTTCCTTCCTTCCTTCTTTCATTCTCATTTCCCTTCCTTCCTCCCTTCCCTGCATCCATCCATTCCCAATTCCTCCCTCCCTCCCTCCCTTCCTTCCTTCCTTCCTTCCTTCCTTCCTTCCTTCCTTCCTTCCTTCCTTCCTTCCTTCCTTCCTTCCTTCAATGTATGATTGGAGCAGTGCTGCGGCCAGGACATCTGATCACTTGGAACTGACCCATTAGCAGGCTGGGTGATGCTGTTTTGTTTCAACTTCAAACAAGGAACAAGCTAGGATCAAAATCCACATGCAGGTCTGCAGTGTCATCTAGTGGCAGACCCCAGTATTTATTGTGACACTAAGGGGGAAGAAAGCACAACCTCTCTTTAAACCAGAGTTTGCCTTGTAAGGAGGGACGTGGTGGCTCAGTGGGTTAGGACGCTGAGCTTGTCGATCAGATGGTCGGCAGTTTGGTGGGTCGAATCCCGAGTGCCGCGTAACAGAGTGAGCGCCTGTTACTCGTCCCAGCTTCTGCCAACCTAGCAGTTCGAAAGCACGTAAAAATGCAAGTAGAAAAATAGGGACCACTCCGGTGGGAAGGTAACAGCGTTCCGTGCGCCTTTGGCGTCTAGTCACGCCGGCCACATGACCACGGAGACGTCCTCGGACAAGCGCTGGCTCTTCGGCTTTGAAACGGAGATGAGCACTGGCCCCTAGAGTTGGAAACGACTAGCACGCGTGTGCGGGGGAACCTTTACCTTTACCTAAGGGGGAAGAAAGCACAACCTCTCTTTAAACCAGAGTTTGCCTTGTAAGATAAGCAACTAACTGCAGAAAGAGGGCTATTTTTCACTTCAAATGCTAAGACTGCATCCCTAGGTGACTTTCCTTGGGTGTAAGCCTCATAATGAGGCTTTGGGGCATTGTAGACAAGGTGGCAGGAGATTTTGTGATATCTGTGTTTGTGTGTGTGTATATATGAACAGTATCTAGAGAGTGGAAGAACAACCAAAGCCCTTTCTGGAGAGGATTGAATACCTGGCCAGTGTTCGTCAACTTTACTAAGATATTTGGACTTCAACTCCCAGAATTCCTCAGGGATTCCCCCGGCTTCTCTAGAGAATAGACTGTATGGTTGCCGGCAATTAGTGGATTGGTTTATCCAGTGTTCTAAAACCATGTTTTTCAACCATGACAACCTTAAGAAGTGTAGTCTTCAACTCCCAGAATTCCCCAACCGGCATGGCCCGCTGTCTGGGGGGGATTCTGGGAGTTGAAGTCCACACATCTTTATGGTGGAGCCACGTTGTTCTAAATGTCTGTTGATAAATGCACGCCAGTTGGCAAGTGCCTAGGTTTGGATCCCGTGACTGTGCTCCCGTCGCTAAGCGTGTGTTTGTTAAGTTGAGGAGCACTCATAGTGACTCTTACCTCCGTTTAACCAATTTTCCGACCCAACATTTCTGCTTTTCCAGATGGCTACAGTAGTCACGACCGTCTGTCTCCAGAGATTTATGAGGAATCAGAAACTGACCCCGGAGCAGAAGAAGTGGGCCCGCGCATCTTTGTCGCCCTCTTTGATTATGACCCACTCACCATGTCTCCAAACCCTGATGCGACAGAAGAACTGCCGTTTAAAGAAGGACAGATTATCAAGGTCAGGGTTTGTGAAATGTAAAGGTAGTCTGTTTGACCGACAAACGTTCGCTTAGGGACGTCGGAACCTAACACTTTATGACCCTTGCGGCATCCTCACGGTCGCGGGATCAAAATTCCGGCCCTTTGGCAACTGACTCGTATTTATGATGGTCACAGCGTCCCGGGGTCACGTGGTCTCCCCTTTGTGTGAACTTCCGACAATGGGGAAGCCGGATTCACTTAACAACTGCGTCACTCCTTTAACAACTGGAGCGATTCACTTAGCAACCATGGCAAGAAAAGTCATAAAATGGGGGCAAAACTCACTTAACGACTGTCTTGCTTAGCCATGGAAATGTTGGGCTCCGTTGTGGTGGTGCGTGATGGACGGGAGCTAAGCCACGATTAATGAACCTTTGCAAGTTCTAGCCGGTGATTCTTGGATTCTTTTCCGTATGGTCTCTTTTCTCCATCTCAGGTTTACGGAGACAAAGATGCGGATGGGTTTTATCGGGGGGAAACGTGTGCGAGGCTGGGCCTTATTCCTTGCAACATGGTTTCCGAAATCCAAGCGGATGACCCAGAAATGATGGATCATCTTCTGAAGCAAGGGTTTCTCCCTCTGAACACCCCTATCGAGAAACTTGGTAAGTGTCGGCCGCCCCCTGTGGACGTGTGTGGAACTGGTGGCTGGCCTGCCTTGGTTCTGGAAGCTTTTTTTCCCCCGCGGTTGAGAAAAAGCTCTCCATTTTTACTGTTCTGGCCTCCTCTAAGTTGCCTTCCCACAACATGTTTAAATAGGAGAGTTCGTTTTGAATGCAGTCAGAACCTAGACCAGCGGCTTGCTGGGTAATGTCAGGTCAACAATAAAGCAATAAACAATATCCTTACTGAGGGACTGCTTAGAAGGAAACAATGCTCCCACCGACGCTGACAGAGTGAGCCACTTGTATATAAACGGAGAGCAGGCCCTCTCCCTCCTAGCACTGATGACGTTGCCTAGTTGGGTCATGAAATGTCTGCAAGGAAACCACCCAGCTCAGAGAGCATCAAGGACCACGCAGTCCTCCTCCGTTCCTTTCCTTTCCTTTCCTTTCCTTTCCTTTCCTTTCCTTTCCTTTCCTTCTTATTCCTATCCCTCCTTCCCTTCCTTTCCTTCTTTCTTTCACTCCTTCCTTCTTTTCCTCCTTTCCTTCCTTTCCTTCCCTCCTTCCTTCCTTCTCATTCCCCACCCTTCCCCTCCCTCCCTTCTTTTCTCCTCCCTTCCTTCCCTCCCTTCTTCCTTTCTTCCTTCCCTTTTCCTTCCCTCCTTCTTTCCTTCCTTCTCATTCCCATCCCTTCTTTCCTTCCTTCTTCCCTTTCCTTTCCTTTCCTTTCCTTTCCTTTCCTTTCCTTTCCTTTCCTTTCCTTTCCTTTCCTTTCCTTTCCTTTCCTTTCCTCCCCTCCCTCCCTCCCTCCCTCCCTTCCCTCCTCCACTTCCTCCTCCTCCCATTCCACAAACCCCACTCCCTTCTACCACTGCTGACATTCCCTATTTGGGTCATGAAACGTCAGCAAGAAAACAGCCAAACCCAAACCATCAAAGACTCTACAGTTAGTGGTTTGTTCTATGGTTAAAGACAGTTGCAATTGCTTTCTCTCTTTGGGTTGGAACAGAACGAAACAGAAGAAGCAGCCGTCCGCCTGGGTCAGCCACGAGAAGAATGGTTGCGTTATATGACTACGATCCAAGAGAAAGCTCTCCTAATGTTGATGTGGAGGTATTGTGGTCATGGGCACAAATCCGAAACATTTTGTTTTGTAGTAAAAACTGCGGGAAATGTGGCCACAAGCATCCAATTAGGGGACAAAATGGGTCGGTTGAAAATTATGGCCAGGAGTTTCTGTCTGTTCAGAAACTTTTCCTGGACCACTCGAACATAGAATCATGCAGCTGGAACAGACCTTGAAGGTCTTCTAGTCCAACTCCTTGTTCAAGGTAGGAGACTTTTTGCAATTGGACTTTGTTTTTCTTTGAAGACCTTTTGTTTCTCCTCCAACTCTAACTGGATGGTGGGGAATGGGAAGGATTGATACTCCTTGCAGACAGCTGGTCATTTGCCTTCTTTCAGAGAGTCGTTGAGGCCACTTGGAGGCTTACCTGTGTCTTCAGGGTCACCTGAGTGGTGCAAATGGGTGTGGAGCCTTCTTGGAACTGCTGAAAGGACTTGTGTTGTGGAAGCTCTGCTTTCTGCAGGATGTTGCCTGCCCCGTGTCCCTCCACTGTTGAAGACGGGCGCAGGCTGTTGGGGATGAGTCTGTGTTGTCTGCATCTCAAACTGAAGCGCAAACGGTTCCTGCGGTCTGCAATTTTATTTTCCTGGAAATCCGTTCCTAGTCCCTCACCATCCGAAGGGTGTTCATCACAAAGCGCGTCGCTAAATGTATGTGGAGATTCTCAGTCCTCCAGGTCATGGTTGTCCCAAAGGTGCGTTTTCAGGAGGCAGCTGGACTTTTGTGTTTTTCTTTATTTTTCTTTGAAGATAAAAAACCAACAACAAGGAAGTCCAGTTGCCTCTGGAAAAAGCATCTTTAGCATGTCCTGGGTGACTGAGAATCTCCATAGACATCCCAGTCAAAAGGTTGTCCAGTCCAATTTTTAAATGTGGGAGGGAGTTCCTCAGTGCAAAAAATAAAATAAAATTAAGGAACACTGGAATAAGGGCATTTAGAAATGGGATCCTGAGAAAGTGATGTTTTTTTATCATTTCTGCAGGCTGAGCTCACATTTTGTACTGGAGACATTATTACTGTCTTTGGAGAAATTGACGAAGATGGTTTTTATTATGTAAGTGCTTTATCTATACTCCTCTCCTGATCTGTATTAAAAGGTAAAGGTTCCCCCGGACATGCGTGCTAGTTGTTTCTGACTCTAGGGGCCAGTGTTCATCTCCATTTCAAAGCCGAAGAGCCAGTGCTTGTCCGAGGACGTCTCCGTGGTCCTGTGGCCGGCATGACTAGATGCCAAAGACGCACGGAACGCTGTTACCTTCCCACCGGAGTGGTCCCTATTTTTCTACTTGCATTTTTACGTGCTTTCGAACTGCTAGGTTGGCAGAAGCTGGGACGAGTAACAGGCGCTCACTCTGTTACGCGGCACTCGGGATTCGACCCGCCAAACTGCCGACCTTCTGATCGACAAGCTCAGTGTCCTAACCCACTGAGCCACCACGTCCCTTGATCTGTATTAGTGGTGTGCAAAACCTTTTGGGTGACAACCAGGAACCTGAAGGAAGGGTATCACCCAAGAAGGAGGGCGAGTCAAGAATGATCTTTAGGTGTTTTTTTTTCTTGACTCCCTAATGCTACTGTCCTTCGACTCTTGGTCATGGGGATAAGAATCTGGGGATAAGAATCTGCTTTAATCACGGGGATAAGAATCTGCTTTAGCTTTCAACGTCTTCCAACGTCTTGCCACAACTTCAATCAATGGATTGGGGGGGGGGACTTTTAAAGCAGCATTTGAGAACCTGAAGATAAGTGGGCCTCAACTCCCAGAGGTCCCCCAGCCAGCCAGGAGTTGAAATCCACCATTCTGGAAGTCCACCTATTTTGAAGTCACCCCAGTTGAGAAACGTTGTTCTAAAGGCTCCTTGCTTGTTCCTTAATTTCCCCTTCCATTTCCACGTTTCAGGGGGAGCTTAACAACCAGACGGGTCTTGTTCCTTCGAATTTTCTTGAAGAAGTGCCTGACGACGTAGAAGTTTATTTATCCGACGCCCCCTCACGATACCCTCAAGACGCACCCATGCGTACAAAAGCGAAAAGGGTAAGCAAGTACTGAGAAAAAAAATAATAATTTTTTAAAAAAAAGTCTTGTTGTTTTTTCGCTTTGTTCCCCTTGCCAACCATTTCAGATTCCGTTTGGCTTGATGTGTTTGTGTACATATGTATATGTATATATATAGATAGATAGATAGATATTAAGAAACACATTTTTGAAATCAAGTTTTTAGATCGCTCTGAAGCTGGGGGAGAAAAAAAACAAAACAGCTCCTCGCTCTAAACCAACTTGTTCCTTCCATCAATGATCAGTCTCATGCTAATTTAGGAGCCACAAATTAATTAATTTATATATATATATATAAATTTATATAATTTATATATACATATAAATATCCGTTCTCCACCTTGAACAGTTTATATCTGTAAATTATATACACCTGCTGTAGAAATTACCTAAGGCAGTAAACCTGTGGATGGATGTAAAACTTCAGACACTTCCCTTTTGGGGGGAACATCGCCCCAAACTTTGAAATTTCAAAGTGATGTTTTAAGCTGCCTAACGAAGGGTTTCATGGGTCTTCTGTCATCCTTGCAGTTTTTTTCTCTTCTTATATTTTATGTATACATTTTTTTAATTATTTTTATTTTTTTGCTCATCTGCTTGGGAAACAGAAGAAGAGTGTTCATTTCACACCTTAAAAATGGGCAACGTTGCCTTCACGTAAGTGAGCAACTGAAGATACCGATAGATAACAACCTATTCCTCTAAGTTGGCCTTCTGTGATGCGAGCCATCTTGGGCCCATGGCGCGTGCAGAGAGAAAAAAAAAAGAGAGAAATATGTCTCCAAAATTCCTCAGCCCTGCTTCCAGATCTTCTTTTTGACCGAGGATTGCCCTTTCCCAATCTGATGCCTTCCAATTATGGTGGACTACAAGTCCCATCACCTCCAGGTGACCAGCCATCGGACTGCTAGTCCGGCAGCCGTAGAAGGCACTGAGTTAGGAAAGGAGGAGAATTTCTGATTTAAAAAGGAAATGCGGGACGCCCCTTGCGTTCAGGGCTTAGCCTCGCTTAACCCACACCGGGAGAAAAGGTTTTAATATTTGGAACATATTTCTTACCGGCCTTAATGCTTGTTTGCATAAAAAGTGTTCCCAGTGTCTGGTTCCCAAGGAAAGCTGCATATTGCATTGTTAGCTAATTTGGGAGAACAACAAAAAAAAGAAGAAAAATAACACAAAATTGCTGCTGAGCAAGCTGGTTGTGCTCAACAACCCAGCCGGCCTTTGGGGAAAGAGGGCTGGAGTTCCTTCTTTTGAAAAAGCACACTAAGCTGCAACATCCGGTTGTCGGTTTGCCTTAAAAGCACCTCTCCTGGTGCGTGGTTGTCCATGGCCGGGTTTTTGGCGTCCCTTATGGAAGTGTGCTCCTCTGCCTAGCAGCTCATTGGTTGACCAATGCAATAAGCTGAAAAGAAAACGCACCGCTCAGATACGGGTGGGCAAACGCACTAGCGCTCCAGAGATGGTATCTTCAGGTGTGTGTTGAAATTGCACTGAGAAAAGGGTCCCCTTTGGCTTCTCCCCGCTCCCTCTCTCTCCCCCCCCATTAGACAAGACCTTGATTGAAGATCAAAGCAAGCTTGGGACCTCCTTGGCTTAGCAAACCCACCGAGATGGCCAAACAGCCAAGCGGATGTAACAGGAGGGAAGTTGGGTGTCGTTAGCAGCTCCATTTTGGATTTTTCCACTTGGAGAAGCTGTTTTTTTCCCAAGGCGTCTCATCCTCTTCCACGCCACGGAGCATGTGGCACGGGCCACCCAACCCAGATACGTTCAACCAAAGGTCTCAGAGCTTTCTTTGATTGCGATTAAGGTTCATTTTAATTTGGTTTGGTGTGGTGTTTTTTTTTCCCCTTTTCCACCAGTGTGCCATCTTCTCAAAATTTATGTCCTGACAGAATGCTAAACGTTGGCGTGGGGCGTGGGGGCTGGATTAAGAAGCATGGAGGAAAGCAAGAATTGAGCTAGTCTGATACAGATTCTACGTGGGTTAGTCCACGTAGACATATGCCACGTGCTAGTCCCCAGCTCTCTCTTCCTCGGGATCCCTCCTGAGAAGAAAGGGGATCCGGGCAAAATCCAGGTCCCTCTTTAAAACAAGTCATTTTTTCAGAGGCTGGTCTACTACAAGAGGCGGAAGGCTTCAGCTATTTACGCCCTGACTTTTTAACATAAATCAAGTCCATAAATCCATTTACACACGTCTTTTTAATGTACTCCGGGAAACGGATGGGTCTGTCACGTGGCATACATTAAAAAAAGAGGAAGAAGAAAAAGAATTCCTGCCCCTAAAAGGTGTGTGTGTGTGTGTGTGTGTGTGTTTAATGCAGCGTTTGTCAACTTTGACCACTTTAAGATGGGTGGACTTCAACTCCCAGAATTCTCCCGCCAGCAGTGATCAAGACTGAGTGCTCTAGATCAGGGGTCCCCAACCCCTGGTCTGTGGACCGGTACCGGGCCGTGGCATACCAGCAACCGGTCCGCACAAACAAGCAAAGCCCCATCCACAACATTGCAGGCAGCGCACAAAAACACACACCCTCCGGTCCACGGGAAAAAAACCTCTTCTCCACAGAACTGGTCCCTGGTGCCCAAAAAGTTGGGGAGCTCTGGTATAGAGCAGAGGGGGGGTCCTCAATCCCCAGTGTTTGGACCAGTACCGGGCCGTGGTATGCCAGCAACCGGTCCACACAAACAAGCCAAGCCCTATCCGCGAGATGCAGGCAAGCACACAAAACCACACACCACCTGGTCTACAGAAAAAAAAAAAAACCTCTCTCCACGGAACCAGTGGTCCCTGGTGCCCGAAAGGTTGGGGACCTCTGCTCTAGATCGGTGTTGGCTGGAGAATTCTGGGAGTTGAAGTTTCCCCCCCCCCATCTTCAACAGGCCAATGATTGAGAATCCCTGGTTTAACGAATGAAAAAGCAAACGCTGCTTTCTTGTTGTCCATGACCACAACCTTCCAGTAAACTTAACAATATACCTATCAGGTTCCTCCTGAGAACACAGGTACGCCACCAAGGAGAGCGCCAAGCCCCACAGCCCATCTCCCATCGGGGTCACCTCTGCCAGCTATGGGTTCTGGTAGTCCCAGGCGAGGCAGAGAGGTCTCTTCGACCAAGGCGAAGGGTCTCTTTTCCAAAGGGAAGAAACTGCTCAAAAGACTGGGTGCCGTGAAATGAAAATTGCAACCATCTGGACATCCTCTAAAATCATCAGACTTTGCTTTTTAAACAAACAAACACCCCACCCATATGCAGACCGATCTAGAAACGCCCAAAATTAGGGATTTCAGGACTATTTCAAGCGGATTTTCTAGACGCAGAGCTTGCACGCCGCGCGGCCCCTTCCTCTCCCCCCCTTTTTATTTATTTATTTATTATTTATTTATTTATTATTCTTATTATTCTTATTAAGCGCATTCTGTTCTCTCCAGAAACTTCTCTTGTCTGGATTGGTCTCGCTTCAGGCGTGGCAGTGCCGCTTAAAAAAAAAAAGGCTTTTTTTTTTAAAACGTTAACCTGTTTTCTCAAACAAAAAAAAATTAAAGAGAGAAGATGGGATTAAGGAACTTAAAGCTGCACCAATCCTAAGGGACTTCGTTTCCTATTTCCATTTCCCCCCCCCCTATTCCTAAGTTCCTATTTCCACTTGCCTGAAAGTGGAAAACAAACCAACCTAAAAACAATTTTAAAAAAACACCGCCTTTGTTCTTTGATCCCTGTGTTTATTCACCAAGTGACGCATATACATGGTCTTGAAACTCCTAGTTTGCCAGAAGCCTTGATGTTTGCCTTATAAAATGCACAATTATTTGTACTGTCCGAACTCTGCAGCGTAAACTTTCTATGTACTCTGTGTTGACCTGTTAACGGTTCCATTCTGACCGAGACGCCCATCCTTTTAAAAGGCCGTGATGGAGTCCCGATTCGTGTCCGGTATTAATTCCTGGGGAAGTGTGAAAATGTCGTGCAAAAGGTGTTTTGTTTTTTTTCCCAACCGTCTGCGTTAAGTTCTGCTGTTCAGCTTCTCAAGTAATGCTATAAAAATAAATAAAAATAAAGCAAAACCGATTACGGCAAACAAGCGTTGCAAAAAAAAAAAGAAAGAAAAGAAAAGCAGATTTAAGGTAGGCGTTGCTTGGGGGTTTCCATATTGTTGAGCTCTGAATGAGTCAAATACGCAGAAGGAAATAATAACACGAAAATATTGTATTATTCCTGGGCCACTGCCAGCAAAAAGTCTCTCAAATCAGAAAGGTTGAATTTTGTCACGGATGACCACTTGTTGTGACTGGAGACAAAAAGACGGGGAGTCACACAACCACTGCGTACTTGCTGGCGCGGGGGATAAGAGATTATTTGGCTGTTGAAGACTTTTGTAACCATTTGTATATTCTTTTTACTGTTTATACATACTTTTCAGACTGCCTTTGTTTTATAATTGATGGAAGGTTTGTAATATGAATGATCAAAGCTTTTCCCCATTGTGTCTTCAAAGAAATATGTAAATTCTTGTAAAATAATATATAGTGTGCTAGATTTATGTAAAGGAAAAAAAATGGCCTAAACTCGTGGTAAAAGTAACTGTGTGGGCGTGTGCATGTGTACAGTTGTTAATGTGTAAATTATTTTATATAAATAAATTTGATATTTTGTAGGAGGGCGTGGCTCCTGAATGAACCAATTAGCCACATATGAGCAAATTCAGACATGTTGGCTAAATGTGGTTTAACCAGTAGCAGAGGACACAGAAGCGTGACTGATTCACCATGGCCAAAATCTCAGTTTACAGTCCATGACACTAGGTTTAATCTTAGCCTATTACTTACATGTGAATCCAGTTGTTATAGTGAGGACTTTAAAATACCTGGCAAAGTTTATATGTCTCTGAATAAGATTTAGCTAAAGGGAACCAACTTTTCACAAATGGTGAATACAGAGGGTCCTCCAACTTGTGAGCCCCAAATTTATGTCGCCAAGTGGGAAATTAGTTAAATGAGCTTTGACCCATTTTAACGACCTTCCTTGCCACCGCTGTTAAGCGAATCTGGCTTCCCCATTGATTTTGCTTGTTGGGAGGTTGCAAAAGGAGATTATGTGATCCCGGGACACTCTTGTCATAAATGTGAGTCAGCTCTCAAGCGGCCAATGTAAATCACGTGAGTGAGTGTGTGTGTGTGTGTGTGCGTGCGTGCAATGGTCATAAGTGTGAAAAAACAGTTGTAAGTCACTTTTTTCAGAGCTGCTGTAATTTCCAACAGTCACTAAGCAACCTGTATATGCCCAAAGAGAATTTCTGCTTATACTTCAGCATCTTTAGGGCGAAAGGCTGAATCAAACAATGCGTATTCTGATGCCTCTAAACCAGGGCTAGCCAACCTTGGCTTTTATGACTCGTGGACTTCAACTCCCAGAATTCCTCAGCCAGCCATGCTGAGGGAGGTTTCCAAGCTGAGCCATGCTGGCTCAGGAATTCTGGGAGTTGAAGTCCACAAGTCATAAAAGAGCCAAGGTTGCCTACCCCTGGCTTTAAACTCACCCAGGTTGTGTTTGCAAGGAAAGGAGACCCAGCGGTTGAGAAGGCAGCTTGTCTACCTCGCTACGTCCTGATTCCCCGAGCCAAACCCCTTGCTGGATGCTACCCTTTGAAAAACGGATTCTGACACACGTGCTCGGCCGACATTAAATTAACTTTATTCTTAACACCGCCGATGAAGCCACTCTTTGGGCAACAAAACAGGAACATGCTCCAGTAAAAATTTATCTGGAGAAACTTAACTAAGTCATGCAGGCACAAATGATGATGATATTAATGATAATAATAAAATGATAATCTTGATATAGTTATCACTGATGTGTGCAATACAACAGCACCAAATATCTACTCAATTGAGTTTTAAGGCACCTCTTTATTCCCCCCCCCCCAACAAAAGAACTCTCTCTGGTCCAAATTCTCTTTCCGTTCCATTATACCGTCTCCTCTGGCAAGACTCACAGATAATAAAGTTTCTCTGAAAGGGCTAAGTTTGGCTCTCTGTGGATACTTTGCCCCACGAGGAACGCCAGCTTATGGGCATACTGGCAGGGGGCAGGGACCCGAATGACTCCCTGCAGAGAAAGGAAGAGACACAAAACAACCCATCAGCACCATTGTTAAGGTAACAGCCGTATTCTGGGATGCAGCAAACCTCAACTTGGAAGTCTTTGGATGAGGATTCATTTTTTTAGGATATACTTTCTAGAGCAGGGGTAGGCAACCTCGGCTCTTTTATGACTCATGGACTTCAACTCCCAGAATTCCTGAGCCAGCCACGCTGGCTCAGGAATTCTGGGAGTTGAAGTCCATGTCATAAAAGAGCCGAGGTTGCCTACCCCTGTTCTAGAATGACTGAAGAGGCCCATGACTTTAGGAATCAAAGGAATTTCGCCTTTTAACTTTTTAAGAAGGGGAAAAAATGGAACAAAAATTCAACAGGGGCAGATCCACCAAGAAGAGACAATCTAGATACAATAATAATAATGTTGGAAGGGACCTTGGAGGTCATCTAGTCCAACACCCTGCTCAGGCAGGAAACCCTACACCATTTCAGATAAACGGCTGTCCAGACTCTTCTTAAAAGCCTCCAGTGTTGGAGCATTCACAGCTTCTGGAGGCAGGTTGTTCCACAGGTTAATTGTTCTAACTGCCATAAATAAATGGAGGTTTTAAAACATAACCTTATCTAGAGGATCAGGGGATAACTTAAGATTTCCCAAAGAGGTATCCTGTGACTCATCTCATTCAAACCCAGAAAAGCTGGTGAGGCTACAGATAATAATAATAATAAAAAAAGAAATCTGTCAATGGGTTGGGGATCATCAGAAACTACTTTTCAACTTGATGGGAGGTGCGCTCGCCTACAACAACGGCAGAAGTGTTGATCTCTACATTCCTGAGCTGCAGAACATGACAATATCTAAACGCAACCACTTTGTTGTTACGTTTCTGTATTACTTTATTGACTTAGTCCAACTTTTAGGGAATTTTCTAGGCGGCTAAAACCACCACTGTACTCATTTCCCCCCCCCCCCCCCCATTCCATCCTAACTTGTAGACAAAACCTGCTCCCTATCCAGGTTTTGGGGAACGAGGTAAGACAGGAATAAGAAATAGGAAGTTTTCTTCCCTTGAATGTTGAGGTTAGTAAAAAGCCTACAGCTTAACTGGTGTCAGTGCTAAGTAATCGTGGAAGGCCCACTAAAGGGCAAGTTACTACTTACCGGCCAATTGTAGTACATATGACACAGCTTATACGTTAGCCTCTGCATGTAGTCAGGCTTCAGCGCGCTGCTGTCATAGATGACGTTGTAATGGGTGGGTGCCACTGTGCCGCTTTTCACGGACTGACTCACAATGAAGAAATCGTACCTAGAGGAGAATCAGATCAAAGCTGTCTCGAGATATGTTCAAGCCTGGAGAATTTCATCCAGGGATGGTCTCGGAGCAGCCTACTCTGCGCTGAGAACAGGTCCCTTCGGTGGCTAATGGGAAGTCCTTGGGCAGAATGGAAGGTAAAAGACTTCCCATTAATTCAAATTGTTCGGGTGACGTAGGTCAACATTTGTCACCTGATGTCTACATTTTTTTGACCCATCACTGGGCTTTTCCCTAAAGAGCTGACCTTGTTCCAGCCTGGTCATCTTTTGTTTCGTGCCTCCTCCTGGGTCTCACAAGGAAATATGAGACAAACTCTCCCCCTATTTTCTTCTCCCTTCTGTTTGGACTTATCTCACATCAAAAATGTTAGCTCCCAACGGAGCCTGGTGTAGAGCTCTGTAAAGGCTTAAACAAGATATTCAACAGCTGTTGGAGAACATCGGGCTAACCCTGGAAGGGAGGAAGGAGTGAGAAAGAAACTCAGAGACTGCCCCTATCTTAATGCTCTTTGGTATGAGGAGAAAGAATCGAGATTCTTCTGAAATAACAGGTTTGAAGAACGGGAAATAGGCAATTAAAAGCCTTAATCTCGTAGCCTTCCTTCTGTTGTGATTCAGGGTCAGCCTGTGGGTCCGGCAGCAGGCTCGGATGTCTCGGATGACTCAGACGAGGGGGAGGAGGAGGGTGTTGAAGACGAACTTGCTGATGATGGCTTGGAGGCTTCGCAGAGCCCCCAGCCAGGGCCCTCTTCTCAGCTGCGCGAGCCCGACAGTGCGGATGATGATGACCCACAGCTGGCCCTGTTCAAGGACGCCCGACGCAGGAGGCAGTCAAGCAGGAACAAGCAGAGAAAGGCTGTGGGACTCCTCGGAAGGAGGCACAGGGAGGCCACGCCCTGAACTCTAATAAAGGGAGTGTTTGGGGAAGGGCTGGTTGCTGAAAGCAACCGCTCCATTTGAGGATCACAGTTCCAGTGTTTTGTTTCTTGTTCTGTTGTTTGTGTAATAAATCTTGGCAGACGCCTTCCAGCTTCAGACGCTCTCCAGCCTCTGCCGTTTGTACAGGGGTTGCCTTTCTGCAAGGCCGGTAGCAGGCTGGTTCAGAACACCTTCCTCAAGGAATAACAGAGTTGGAAAGAACCTTGGCAGTCTTCTCGTTCAACCCCCTACTCAAGCAGGTGACCCTAAACCATTTCAGACAAGTGGTTGTCAAATCTCTTCTGTAAAACCTCCAGTGTTGGAGCACCCACAATTTCTGGAGGCAAGGCCTTCCACTGATTAGCTGTTCTGTCAGGAAATTTTCTTAGTTCCAGGTTGCTTCTCTCCTTGATTAGTTTCCATCCATTGCTTCTTGTCCTGCCTTCGGGTGCTTTGGAGAATAGCTTGACCCCCCCCTCCTCTTCTTTGGGGCAGCCTCTTAGATGTTGGAAAATCCCCCCAAGAATAGAAATCCCTCGCCTTCCTGTTTTAAAGCATCTATATACTGTTCTCTAGGGACACGGTGGCTCAGTGGGTTAGGACGCTGAACTTGTTGATCAGAAGGTCGGCAGTTTGGCGGGTTGAATCCCGAGTGCCGCGTAACAGAGTGAGCGCCTGTTACTCGTCCCAGCTTCTGCCAACCTAGCAGTTCGAAAGCACGTAAAAATGCAAGTAGAAAAATAGAGACCACTACGGTGGGAAGGTTACAGCGTTCCGTGCGCCTTTGGCGTCTAGTCATGCCGGCCACATGACCACGGAGACGTCCTCGGACAAGCGCTGGCTCTTCGGCTTTCAAACGGAGATGAGCACCGGCCCCTAGAGTCGGAAACGACTAGCACGCATGTGCGGGGGAACCTTTAACTTTACTTACTGTTCTCTTGAACTAACAGTTGACTTACCATTCTGGCCTGGTGACTTCTAGGTCAATAACTGTGCCAGGTGGTGGATTCTGTAGTTTTCCATCAATTTCGGCAAAGAATCTGCTGTTCACACGCTTCTTTACCACGATCACCGTTAGTTTGGGGCTTGAGAAGATCGCACAGAAAGGGTTACGTTTGCTTAAAGCGCTCAACATTTCTCAAGAGACAGACAGAAACTAAACATGGCTTCCTTTCTTTCAACTGATTGTCCTCTGCTGTTCTTGGAAAATTTAAAATGTGCAACGAATTCAAAGCAAATCTGTCCGTAAAATTGCCCTTGCAGGCAAACCAAATGTGATACACAGAATCACAAATACGCTGAGTTGGTGTCAGCAACCTTTGTAGCCTAGAAAGATTTATATGAAGATTTTTTTTACGCGTGATCTCTTGTGTAATTCCCCCCCCCCCTTATTTCTATTTCTTTGGCTGTCCTTAATGTTGCCCAAAGACATTTCCAAGCGAGCCACTCTGTAAATTAAATAAAAATAAGGCTCGATACGGCTTCTTAATTCACAGCACCTGCATTCTGCTGCCTTATTATATACCTTACAGCCCAACCCTGTCCCCAAATCACATGTGTTCTAGAAATGCTCTTGCTCCAAGGAATTGCAGCCCTACAAATTTACAAAGCGCCTTATGAGGTTGAAGTAAACTTGCACTTTGGAGTATGGCAGCCTACCCAATCAAGCCCTCTTCCTCCCAGGCAACTTAGTTAGGCACCCAACTTACCGATAGTCAGCCCCAACTGTTTTCAAGCACTCCAAAAACTGTGGGATTTCATAGCTCACCAAGGTTTTTAACTGACCGTCCCCGACACCGTCGCGATACACAATGATACGAGTTGGCATGTGTTCGTTGTAGGAATACCAAGTCCTGAGTGCCGCTTAAAGAAAGATGAGGCAGCAATTTACAAGAATGAAACCGGATCCCCAACTCAAAGAGCTCAGCCTTACCATCCCTAGACCCCCCCAAAAGCCAGTTTTTATCAAGACGATCGTGTTTCAAATGTAGAACTGTCGTTTCTTTAGACGTGTAAAACGCCCAAGTGTTGGCACACTGTCGCGGTGATTTTACCTTGTAGGCACACTTTGAGTCCATCCACAATTTCTTGCCCGCGATCTTGAAGCACACAGCGTGAATACCAACTGTCAAGGGAAGACAAAAAGGCTCAGATCCCCAGAGACGTCCTCTGTCCTTCTGCCAATGACTTACAACCAAAATTGGGACCAGAATTCTGACCTTAAGTGAGAAGCACCTATGTGACTGGACTTGATTTTACAGTGGTTACTGAGCAAATAATGTGGTCGTTAAGTCCGAATCACCTAGTCGTAAGTCCGATATGCCATAGGCTCCTTGGCACAGAATGGGACAACTCGCCCTGAGACAATTTAATAATTCAATTTAATTGCTTAAACTAAATTTTAAAAAAATATTTGTTGTCATGCACACTTCACTCTGTCCCTCCTTTGGCATCTTTTAATGACTCTATTCTGTTCCACCATTTCCTTGATACTGTCCCACAGCAATTCGGCCCTGGTGAGTTGGCCGTGACGAATCATCTCTCTCCTCTAAAGCAGCAAAAACTGTTGCAAATTAGTCATGTGACCACAGGATGCTGCAACCGGACATACGTGTGAACCAGTGCCCAGAAGAGGGCCATGTGATTGCAGGGCGGGAAGCTGGACATTTTACAACAGCCGGAAGTGCTTTTATACTTGCCAAGCACCCTTTCTGAGGCTGTTGTAACTCTGGATGGTCGCTAAATGATTAGTTGTACAGTAAGTTGAGGACGGCCTGAACACAGCAAAGCCATCCCCGAATGGCAACGCAGCCATTTGTGTGGGTCACGTTTACAGTACGTTTTCCTAAAAGGACGATGTGTAGCTCTTGAAAATGTCTTAGCAATCCTACCGGGTCATTCCATGATTCAAACTCGCAACAAATGCCGCCACTGATCGCCGTCCAGCCGAGATGTCATGGTAACAGTCGATTCCCACAATCATGAGTTGTTTCATCTGGAATATTGGAGGAAGAAAAAGTGAGCTATTCTTATGAGAGAGCCGGTCTGGTCTACTGGTTAAGGCACCAGGCTAGAAAACGGCCGGCTGCGAGTTCTAGTCCTGCCTTAGCCTTGAAAACTGGCTGGGTGACCTTGGGCGGCTCCCTCTCTCTCAGCCCAACCCACCTCACAGGGTTGTTGTTGCGGGGGAAAATAGGAGGAGGAAGGTGGGTTTGCCACCTTGAGTTATTTGCAAAAAAAATAAAGGCGGGGTATTAATTATTAAGTCAACACAACTTGTCAATGAACTGGGGCAAAACACAAGGCATCCCAAAACAAGCTAAATTAAACTTTCATGTGGGTTTTTTTTTAAACAGGGCTGCTAAGCTAAACATCGCTGGAAGGGGGAAAAAGAAAAAAAAAGAAAAAGCTACTTACTGGGATTTCAACACTCCAGAGTTCGCCCCCCATTTTACAGTTCATCTGTAAGGCAATTTTGGTGGCTATCGCCATGACAGTTTGCGGCTTGCTCAAGGTGCGGGCCAGGACACACTGGCTGGGAGTGGGACAATCGGTACACAAGTATTTCTTGATTGCATCGTATTTGTCTTTACGGTTACTGGACAGGAGACAGACCACCTTGAAGGAGAAGACATTTTTTTTAAAAAAATCCCACTTATATCCCGCCCTTTTCCGAAGACTCAGGGCGGCTTACAATCTAAAGCACAAATCAATGTACTTAGCATTCAATGCATCCCAGTTTTTTACTGAAAACCTCAAGCGTCTCTGTTCTAGCTTGTTGGGAATCCCATCACAGGCTACGTTAAGCAGAGCTACCGTAGAGAAGCCAGCATCATCTTTCACCTTTTACACGGGGGTGTTAAGACAAGTAAATCTGGGACGTGCTGGATGACCTTTGCTGTGCTACCTTTCCATCCTTTCAAAGACGATTCAGATGCTCCAGTTAGAGAATGTCATCCTATTAGCATTTAAGTAAAGAGCAAAGTCCTGATTTCTGGGAGTTTCCTGAGGCTGCTCATAGGCCTTCTAGAGGAATCACCCCCCCCTACTCCATTTCCCAACCATCTTCACAGGTGCCCTCCGAATCTTACAGATCATATTTAATCCTGATCTTGGCACGAGGTATCAACTGGTAAGAAAAGTGGGACCTGTCAGGGTTGCTGCCCCATTTATTCCTAGAAGCCAAACTCCAGAGGGTGGTTTAACCACTGGCACAAGGGTTTAAACCAGAGCCAACTTGTGGTTCCCTACATCCTGCGCTCAATGGATAATCCTGGGTAGTACGGGATCAGACAAACCGCGATAACATTCCAGTTCACGGGAACACATTGTCCATACCATCTGAGTATCGGAGGTAATCTTCTGCTTCAAGGTTCTCAGGTACGCCTCTGTTCGGTCCTCAACTTCAGCCCTACAAAGAAAGGCCATTTCACTGAAGAAATTGACGTTTTCTCAACCTGGACAACCTGAAGGCGTGCAGGCGGGCAGGGAAATTTGGGAGCTGAAGTCCACAAATCTTAAAAGTTGCCTAGGTTGAGAAACAGGTAGATCCTTGACTTTTGACCTCCAGCTGGGACTAGAACTCCTGCCATTAAGTGAT
Source organism: Vipera berus (assembly GCF_964194415.1). Classification (NCBI taxonomy): domain Eukaryota; kingdom Metazoa; phylum Chordata; class Lepidosauria; order Squamata; family Viperidae; genus Vipera; species Vipera berus. The sequence continues at coordinate 5,678,843 of NC_138217.1, read as the reverse complement.
GGGCTCATTAAGTGAGGAGACTTGCCTGATTTTACAACACTCTTTTGCTGTGGTCACTAAATGAATTAGCTCCCTCCCACCCCACCCCCGTTGGTGGGAACTGGCTGGAAAGGTTTCAAAGGCTGCTCATGTGACCCTGCCACCCGAATTTTGATCACATGACCGTGGGGCTGCAGCAACGGCCATAAATGCGAGGACCGGTTATAAGATGCTTTTCTGAATGTAGCTGTCACTTCAAATGACCGTTAACCGAAGGCTTGTAAGCTGAGGACTACCTTTCTTCGTTAGCTGCCAACCTGGCTATTCTAGACAAAAGTTAAAAACCCCACACCTCCAAAACACGGCACTCCTCTCCGAGAACTAGCTTCAGCTGGGAATTCCCAGAGGGGAAGGGGAAACCGAGTCGCGGTTTAAATTGGCGGCTTTCCGTTCAGAAGCCCCTGCTGCTGCTTCTGGCGAAGAACCCGGGACCGGGCGGTGCTTACATGATGGCTTTGCTCATTCTTATGCCCATGGCGGGGGTGACTTTGAAAAGGTTTTGGACCAGAACGTTAGCAGCGTCGTAATTTCGGCGGGTGTAGATCAGCAGCCAGTTATCCAGGGGTTTCACACTGGTCAGGGTAGCGCCCCTCGTTTCCCTGGACCAGTCGGCCAGATGTGGGTTGTAGTCAAACTGAAAGGAAACAATCCCGAGTTCAGCACTTAGGAACTGGCAAAATCTCCCTCTCTTTTTTAAAATCTATCACGTTTAACCTGCCTGTATTTGAGGGGGGGGGAGTTTGTTTTAACGCGCTTGAGGAAGGAAGAGTTACCTACCATTTTCCCTCCCTGACGAATTTTTTCGGATTGGACCACTCGCCCCGAAAAGGAAAGCAGTTTAGATTCGAAGCTTAGCCCCCAATCCCGTAGCTCTTTCTGAACATTGTCATCTCTGCAAAAAATAAAAATAAAAATGGAGCTGGTAGATCAGGGGTGTCCAATGTGGGCAGCCTGGAATCGTCAACTCCCTGAATTGAAGTCCACAAGTCTTAAATGTTGCCCATGTTCGACTCCCCTACAGGAGATGGTTATTTATTCATACAGACTCTCGTTTATGCCACCTTTTCCCATCTTGATTCCTTCCCTTACAGATTTTTTTTTGGGGAGGGGTTTTTTTTTTTGCGAGATTCTGGCAACCTACTTATTAATGTAATTGATGAGCCGTCCAACTTCACGCATTCTTTGTTCTGGCGCAAGCCTTGTGTGAACAGACAGATCTTTCATTACGTTAAAATCGCTTCGCATCTTGTTAGTCAGGCCTACAAAGAGGAAAAAGTAGAACGCCCGGAGAGAGTGGGGGGAGAAACATACAATAAAATCAATTTCTGTCACCAGCACTCAGACCCAACTCATTTATTATCCCCCCAAAAGAACTATTCTAAAAGTTAAAACATTCCCCTTTTTATAATTGTCAAGGCGGCAGCAGCTGGAGATATAATGATCATTTTCGTTAGAGAACTCTCGGCGTTACATTAGGTAAAAAGAAACTGCCTCATTTCCAAATAGGAAGCTGAAAGGGACCATAGAGTTGATAATAATAAGAGTTGGAGGTCTTGCTCAAGCAAGAAACCTATACCATTGCAGACAAAATGTCATCCAGTCTCTTAAAAACTTCCAGTGTTGGAGCTCCCACAGCTTCTGGAGTCAAGTCGTTCCACTGGTTAATTGTTCTCACTGTCAGGAAGTTTCTCCTTAGTTCTAGGTTGCTTCTCTCCTTGATTAGTTTCCATCTGTTGCTTCTTCTCCTGCTTTCTGGTGCTTTGAATAGGTTGACCTTCCTCTCCGTTGTGGCAGCCCCCGAGTTAGAAGAGGGGGGGTCAAGCTATTCTCCAAAGTACCTGAAGGCAGGAGAAGAAGCAACGGATGGAAACCAACCAAGGAGAGAAGCAACCTGGAACGAAGGAGGAATTTCCTGACAGTGAGAACAATTAATCAGCGGAACGACCTGCCTTCAAGTCCTTCTAGTCCAACCCCTTGCCCACCCCAGAGATTGTCCAAACTTTTCTTGAAAAGCCTCCAGCAATGGAGCGCCACCACTCCAGGAGGCAGGCCAAATTCTGTCGACCAAGTACCCACTATAGGAGAAGAAAGGCGGTTTTTGAACGATCAGACCTGTAAGGTAGCAGAGTTCAGGGATGAGTATCAGTGGTCCTGCCAAGGCACCAGATGGGCCTCTTGCCCTCTTGGGTTGGCTAATCAGAACAGGCTGGCTCAAGTCGGTGATTTCTTGAGTGTATTGCTGTTTTGAAAAGCAGAGAAACACTGTTCTGATATCCGACACACAGAAGGCAGAAAGAGGCTTCCTGTTGTAAATCTTAAGGCAAGAAGCAGCTTTGTGAGAGAGGAAAGCGGGTTTTTTTTTGTAAATTGCAAAGAAAAATTTGCTTTGGGAAAGGAAGATCGACTCTGTGCTTCAACCATGCCCAATTGATCTAGGTCCCCCTTTCCCTTTCTGGGACCCCTTTTCAATGAGGTCGCATGGCAAGGTTTTTGTGGGGGAGAGGCTAGGAGGAGCAACTATGCTTTTAAAGCATTTTTGGGGTGCCTGGAGGCTTAAGCCCTGCAATTCAGTTTCAACAACTGTACAACCTGGTAATCGAACAGAGAGCATTGCCAAGCCATTTAACATTTCAAATTCCCCGCTGGCCGTTTTGAATTACAAATTCAAATGATGAATGGGCTGATCAATGCCTTTGACTGAGCAAAAACCTAGCCTTGGCATTAACACATTAGGGATCTGGCCCACTTAAAGGGGGTGGGGAGGGGAAACCCCACAACCAGGTCCTTTTCATTCCCACCAAAACCTCAGCTGCTCCGTACCATCTTGTAGTAGTCCACAAAGCTGATCATGCTTCCGTCTGATTTTTTGAAGGAACTTCGAGGATTCGACTCCCAATCGATATCGTCCACCCGGTAGGTTTTGTTGTTATACCTGGGCAGAGGTTGGACAGCTTCGTTGTTCTCAATTACCTTAAGTCTCAATCTGAGTTTCTTGACCGCTCTGCTCGCAGCCTCCCCGGGTCGCCCCATCGCCACTGCCGACCTCCTCAGCTGGCTTCCAACAGGTCGAGTCAGTGGGGGGAAGCTAGATTTGCTTAAAGACCGCGTGACTCACTTAACAACCTGCAGTAACTGCCTGAACCGTCGTGGCCAGAGAGATGGCAAAATCAGGAAAGGCTCACTTAATGATCACCTCGCGTAGTGATGGAAATGTTGATTTCACCCCTGCCCTTTCCCACTGTGGTCGTAAATCGAGGACTAACCGGGAAAGCAAAAAGTTTTGATCTAAACCAGAGGTCCCCAAACTTTCAGGCACCGGGGACCCATTACGTGGAGAGAGGTTTTTCCGTGGACCAGAGAGGGCGTGGTTTTGTGTGCTGCCTGCATCCCACAGATGGGGCTTTCTTTGTTTGTGTGGACCAGTTGCTGGCAAGCCGCGGCCCGGTACCGGTCCATGGACCGAGGGTTGGGGACCCCCTGCTCTACACCATTAAAGTCAAAAATTCATCAACTTTACCGGGTAAGGACAATCACACCGATGAGTTCCTTCGTGCAGACTTCTCGGAACCGCTCTTCTCCAACCTGATCGTACAAGGTGTACATAAAATCCAGGACGGTCTCGCTCCGGAGGACTTTGTGACTCACGTCTGTGCAAAGCATGATGCTGGTCTCGTATTGCAGAATGGAAGTGGTGAAGCCAGGCCAAATCATCAGCCTGTCGGAGAGAGGGAAGAAATTCAGATTTAACCTCGCAACGCCCCGTGGCTCTCTTTGAAGCAAACAGCAAACTCCTCACTCATCGGAAACAATTCCTGCCACGCATCGGTCTGCCAAGTCCCAGGCAGAAATTTCTTTTAAGTTGGCGGTCGGTTGGCTTACGAGACCAACATCCATGCGCGGGGCTTGTCCCCTTAAAAGTAATTATTTCAAGACACACTAAGGAAAATCAGCTTACTCGGGTTTGTAATCCCAGACCTTTTAAATTAAAAAATGCTGCAGGCATCGGAATCATCACCTAAGGCAGAAATGAACGCTAATCTTTGTTAGGAGAGGCAGAATGTAATATCTAGAAGTTTCCAAAAGAAATAAGGGATTGAGTCTGGTACCAACTGTGGTCATAAAGGCATTTCCGGTTTTGTTACCTGTGCTTAGGAATGCTGATTGGGTCACTTGGGTTGTAGTAATTCCGCCCAATCTGCTGCAAGTTCATTATTTTCAACAATCTGAGAAAAAAGCAGAAATGGAAAAGTAAGATCGTACACGGGGCTCTTAGCAGGAAATGAGTCTGATTTTGGCAATGGAGGATGGCTTTATTTTCTTCTCCTCTACCACGGGGAAGAAATCATCTTAATTACAATTGGAGGAATCACACCCAAATTTGAGCTCAGGTGCTCGTTTCAGATGATCGATCAACAAATTCCACGCCCATCACCCAAACCCTCCAATTAACCAGGATGGGGCACGACAGCAGCGTTAGAGAAAATGTGTCAGACTAAAAAAAGCTTGTCTGGACCAACTGGGACAACCCTAACCCCCTCAAAAAAAAAAAAGTGAAAACCAAAATGTTTGCAGACCCTTCCCCACATTAATGAATTCTAGAAATTGTCTAGTAGAAATGTAACTGATTCCTCATACACTTAACAAAAAAAAAAAAGTCCTGGGTCTCTTATGCACAAATCCTAGTAATCCCAGCTCTAAAAGAAAAGAGAAGAAAAAAGCCATCAAATGCTAACCTTCTAAATATAATATTGTAGAACTGTAGGCAAGTTGGCGAAGTTGATGGAAGCTCATTGGTTAAAGTGATGGTGATCTTCACAGCCTCTCCCTGCCGTGTCTGACTTAACACCTCCGTAACCTAAGAGAATCACCAAGAGTTATTTTTTAGGCTGGGGTGATTTTAACCTCCAGAAGCCTTACGAAAACTGGCTAGAATCAAAAAATGAACAAGAGTACTTCCTAATTTCTAAATGCTTCTCATTCTATCTGCAATTACCATCCTCAATGCCACCATGCTGGTGGTGGCCCAGTGGCTAAAATGCAGTATTGCAGGCTAACTGCCCACTGCCAGCAGTTCGATCTTGACCGGCTCAAGGTTGACTCAGCCTTCCATCCTTCCGAGGTCGGTAAAATGAGGACCCAGATTCTTGGAGGCAATATGCTGACTCTGTAAACCGCTAAAGAGAGGGCTGGAAAGCACTGTGAAGCAGTATGTAAGTCTTAAGTGCTATTGGTAAGTGGGAAGGGCAGGGAAGGGCTGTAGTGGCGCAGTGGTTACAGTATCGCAGGCTAACTTTGCCAACTGCCAGCAGTTTCATCCTGACCAGCTCAAGGTTGACTCAGCCTTCCATCCTTCTGAAGTCAGTAAAATGAAGACCCAGATTGTTGGGGGCAACAGGCTGACTCTTTAAACCGCTTAGAGAGGGCTGTAAAGCATTATGAAGCGGCATGTGAGTCCAAGGGCTATTGGCTCAATCTCAAAGACTCGATCTCCATAATTCTAAATTGCCACAGCCAGTAGAGGCTGTATCTGAACTATTCAGACTATGACAGAATATTGCCGGTACCTTATTTTCCAACTTCTTGGGTAAGAACAAAATGGACCCATCGAAAGCATGTGTCTTGCCAACCAAGTTCTCATGTTGTAACAGCAAGGCTGCCCGAAGACGACGGGCTTCCATCTGTGGGTTGTAGTCAATGTGGTACTGGTATAAAGCCCACTGTGGACGAGAAGTCAGCCGGAAGTGGTTGGCGCTTAATCTGATTACACTCCCCGACATACCTGTGGAAAGGTATCCATTTCTGTCAGCCATTTATTAACAAAACAGAATCACAGAGTTGGAAGGAACCTTGGAGGTCTTCTACTCCAGCCCCCTGCTCAGACAGGAAACCCTATATCATTCCAGACAAATGGCTGTCCAATCTCTTCTTAAAAACCTCCAGTGTTGGAGCATTCACAACTTCTGGAGGAAAGATATTCCACTGGTTTACTGTCCTCACTGTTAGGAACTTCCTCCTTAGTTCCAGGTTGCTTCTCTCTTTGATTAGTTTCCATCCGTTGCTTCTTGCCCTGCCTTCAGGTACTTTGGAGAATGGGTTGACCCCCTCTTCTTTGTGGCAACCCCTGAGATATTGGAAGACTGCTATCATGTCATCCCTGGGGCCTGACTAGAAGACCTCCAAGGTCCTTTCCAGATTCTATTCTATTCTATTCTATTCTATTCTATTCTATTCTGTTCTGTTCTGTTCTGTTCTATTCTATTCTTATTCCTTTTCATTAAACTAGACATAGCCAATTCCAGCAACCATTCTTTAACAAGGATTTATTAAACAAGCATTTTCAACAGGTCTGCCACGGACTGCCGTACATTCAAACCATTAACAGTAAGAGCACATCAACTGCTAAGGGTGGGAAACCTGCATTTCCTCATGGAGGATTAACACATTGTTGGATGTTGTTACAACTGGAAGGGGCTGGAAGCATGCTTCTCCCAATAAAATGCCTCAAGTGTGACAGAAAGGGCGCTCAAGAAAAACATGGGCAGTTTTCCTAAGGATCCCCTACAGTACCTGTTTTGGATTCTCTAACATGTTCCATTAAGTAACGGGTGTTTACACCAAGGTCATGGTAGTCTCTGCGGCGTCCACCTCGTTCTCCCAAACTCATTTCTTGAAAGCCTGTTGAAATCTGAAATTCTGTAAAGTAGAGGAGAAAAAAAATACCGGTAGTCATAATCTGCATTTGTGCTTAATTCTGGACAATCTGCACCCTGATCGGGCAAGTGAGCTGCTGCTGCTAAAGGAGATCTAAAGCAGGGGTCTTGAAACTTGGCCCTTTTATGACTTGTGGACTTGCCTGGCTGAGGAATTCTGGGAGTTGAAGTCCACAAGTCATAAAAGGGCCAGGTTTCAAGACCCCTGATCTAAAGTGACCCACTGGGGATGACACAGAAGTTAAGAAACCCTCAACAACGGGATCACAAGACTTGCCACTTTGCAACCCAGAGACAAAGCACCATATCAATTCCATGGCTGGTTAGGTCAGCGCCTACAGCTGCTTTTTTTAATAGGGAGGCATTAATGAAGAACTCAACAAATCATTTATAAGATTATCATCACTGAAAGGAGAGGTATGCGACTCCTACCAGATTAGGGCTTGGTTTTTATAAAAAAAAAAGAGTGCGCTAAGATTGAGAGAAGAGAATATTTGTAGCTCAGGGCTGAACTGTGGGGTCCTTGGTGCCGAATTGGATGGCTTTCTTCAAGACGTTTCATTACCCAACTAGGCAATACCATCAATGCTAGAAGGGAGTGGGATCAGCAAGCAAAAGAGGAGGAGGAGGAGGAGGAGGAAGACTTGAGCTCCTTGGTGCTCTCTGAGCCTGGCTGTATTCCTGCAGATGTTTCATTACCAAAGCAGGCAGTGCATCATGGCTAAGACTCCAGTAGGAATGCATACAGCGACCCAGGCAGCAGATCAAAGAAACAGCTGCACTCCCCCCACCTTATTTCTACTTCAACAGCACAAATTCAAAAGAGCCTTGGTGGAGCAGTGGGCTAATGCCTCCTTAAGTAACACCAGCTGCCTGCCATTAGTGCAGGTTCGAGTCCCACCAGGCTCAAGGTTGACTCATCCTTCCATCCTTCCGAGGTAGGTAAAATGAGGACCCAGATTGTTGGGGGCAATTAAGCTGACTTTGTAATAATGCCGCTTGGGGTGTGTGAAAGCCCTAATAAGCAGGCATATACATCGAATGAAGGCTACTGCTAAGCTTGTAAGCTGCCCTGAGTCTTCGGAGAAGGGCGGCATATAAATGGAATTAAAATAAAAAAATAAAAATAAAAAAACTATGGTTCGACTCCAGGAACATGGAAGGGACCATATTCCTGCACTTGAGGCACCAAGCCTACCTTCCGATTTCAAAAGCGGGGCACCTTTTGGCTGGCCGATCCTAGCCTGAGCCCCATTTCCTCCTTCAGCTTGATGGGCTGGAGGCAGCTGGGGAGTTACTTGGCTGTATCCAGGCGCAGGAACCTGGAAGAGGCAAGGCTGGCTTAAAAAGGGGGCTGCTCAACGTTGAAAGACAACCCGCATTATGGTAAACGTCACGAACCACAGAGGCCACAGGTGACCCTCCAAAGCCAGAACTATAATACTCATCATTCCACTGAACAGGCTAGCTGGGGCTTCTTGGCTATGTAGTGTGGTGATTGGAGGAGCACCAGTAGCCCCGTCCTGCCGTCCAAGATGTAAGTTTTTTTTTTAAATTTCCTCATTTTTAAAAAAAACTTACAGGAGCTGCTCCCACTGCAGATGCTTCCTGACCACGGGCTCGCCCTCTTGCCCGAGATCTTGCTCTTGCTCTCCCAGTCATTGTCTCACTGCACGAGCTGTAACGGCAGACAAACATGTTATTTTCATTCTTTTTTTTTCCCATTTCCAGGGATAAAAGAAATACAGCCTGCTTTAAACTTGAACCCGTTTCCAGTACATATTTTCCGGCAATGCAATTAATACATCAGGGGAATCTTCCCCATGTTTAGAAAATGCTAACGTGACCTCAAAGGTGTCCCTCTTAGCCCAGAAGTAGAAGCCAGGATTTGAGGCACATGCCGGCTTATGGTTCCCTTGTTGTTCACTGCAAGCCCCAACTAATCCACGGGATTCCAGAATTGACCCAGCAAGATCCAAAGCAGTTTTTATGCAAGCTAAAATTCCAAGGTGGGTTTTTGAAGCTGCAAACCCCTAGGAGGGGCTCCCACTGTTCAAGCTGGAATCAATCTACAGCGTATATTTATACTCATATCAGATGTTTGATTTGATGTGAGCCAATCCGGAGATATCAATCCAGACATCCATAAAGGGTAGCAAATAAATAGGAAACAGTCCCAGTTGAATGGCAATATGGACTTTGGCATTCCAGATATGGCAATTCTAATAGGGATCACTCAGAGACAGAGAAACAAAATACTGGAACACCCCAACCAACATTCTTCCCTATTTTGGACTACAACGCACCTCATTCCCAAACAACTAGGATAGCTCATCTATTTTTTAAACGATGCTTTCCATTGGTCTTATGATATACCCCATGATTATGTCTTATTATCTCAGTAGGAGGAAGACCTATCCTTACAAAGAAACTTTAAATAAATTCTTCACTGCAGTCACAGGTAAACAGAGTCTGTTTTCAAAAATACACACAAAATAGTTAACAATGATAACCTCTCCAAAGAGAATAACAATTGTTAGTAAGTAGGAACTACCACTAGTAGCTTATAGCACTTCCCAATGATTTGTAATGGGGGGGGTTGTTCCCACTTTTCTCACCTCTTTTTACAAAGATATATACCCAATTTAAGATTATTCTGGATGAACCTAGTTTGATACATTTAATAAACCTAGTTTGATTCATTTAAGCCACTCATTAATGACATAATGAGTCTATAGAAAGTCTTGAAAGCACTAGAATAATTAAAATATTAACTCAGTCATCAATGACCCATTGAATTACACAATGAACTAATGAATTTTAGATTTTAGGATCATTGTAAACTGCTCATTTATTTATTTTTTAATAAGGCTATTGGTAACAAAGTCTTAAAAACACTAGATTAAGATATCAACTCACTCATTAATGACCCATTAACTAACAAACTAATGAATTTTATATTTTAGGAGTTATAAATTATTTGCTCATTGACTAATCTTTTTTTCACTTTTTTCTGTTATGAGATTATTTTTTAACAAACAGAAACATAGTCTTGAAAACACCAATATTCCATTTGCAAGCGTTTTCGTGTTTTTTTTCTCCACTTCATTTTGTACACACAAGTTGCATACACATTTTTACTCTTTTTTAAAATTTAAGTTCGGCTTAACTGAAGGCATTTTATGGGAAATAAGTCTAGCAACCTTTTTAATTATCACGTAAAAGACATTAGAAAAAAATCTCTCTCTCTACTCCCAGACTTGCAACTTCATTAAACACGAGCAATTAATTTTTGATATATCCACATTCATGGCACAAATTCTTAGCCATTCTTAAGTCAATTGAGTACTATGAATAAAATAGTAAAAAAATGGGTCACTAAAAGCAAGCACCAGCTAAGGAATAAAGAGAGCAATACTGCAGCAGACTTTTTAACAAAATAATATTAAATTCAAACAAGCACTAACCAAAGAAAGCTTCAAATTTAAAAAAAAAGAAGGAATAATAAACTCGTTTATTTTAAACGGCGCTGGCTTTTCCCTCCAACGGTGAAAAGCCGCCTCACCCGGAAGGATCACTCCGCGCTCTGTGCCACGTGACACGGCTTGTTTTCTAAGCCGAGGCGCCGGAACTATTTTCTCTCCCGCTCTCGGAGGAAGACGGCACGATGCGTCCCTCGTGACCGTTGCTTCCAAGGGCGCGCTGGGCTCCCATTGGCGGAGCGGCGTCTCGTGTCCTCCCTCCTCCCCCCCTCCTTTTTTTCCGGACGGACCCGAAAAAGGCCGAAGCTCCCGAGATTCGGAAGCTTTCCGAAGAAGCCCGAAAACTCCCGAAGGCTTCTTCAAAAGCCAAGGTGGGAAAACTTTTGCTTTACAAATTTGCTTCTGAAGAATTTTTTGGGATGCGCGGATGAGGCGGGATTGGATTCCCTGAGGAGATATTTGTAGCTTTTGGAATAAAAAGGTAATTTAGGCTGGACCATTTACGATGGGCTTGACAGGATGAAGTGGAAAATACTTCAGGGATGTTGGCTTGTCATTAACTAGGTTAATGACTGGCAGTCCCTGACTTACGACCACAACTGAGCCCAACATTCCTGTTAAGTGAGACATTCGTTAGGTGAGCTTTGCCCTGGTTTACGACCTTTCTTCCCACCGTCGTTAAGCGAATCACTGCAGTTACCCATTTAGTGACCAGGTCGTTAAGTGAATCCCATTGACCATGCTTGTCAGAAGGTCGCATCCCGGGACACGCCAGCCGTCGCAAGTACATGCCAGTTGCCTAGCGTCTGAATTTTGATCACGTGACCAGGGGGAGGCTGCAACAGTCATAGCTGTGAAGAGTGGTCATTAAATGAACTGTTGTCAAGTCGAAGACTATCTGTATTGCCAATTTGTGTGGCAACCTCCAATTTTTATTCCCACTATTATTCATTTCAGTCTTTCCGTCCTTACAATAGACAGGGGGTCCCTACGATCGCAGTTGAGCCCCAAACTTTCTGTCGCTAAGCGAGACACTTGTTCCAGTGAGTTTTTGTCCCGTTTTAAGACCTTTCCTCCCACCATTGTTAAGTGAATGACTGCAGTTAGTGACACGGTTGTTAAGCGAATCTGGCTTCCCCCATTGACTGCTGGTTAAGGTAAAGGTAAAGGTTCCCCCGCACACGCGTGCTAGTCGTTTACGACTCCAGGGGCCGGTGCTCATCTCCGTTTCAAAGCCGAAGAGCCAGCGCTTGTCCGAGGACGTCTCCGTGGTCACGTGGCCGGCATGACTAGACGCCAAAGGCGCACGGAACGCTGTTACCTTCCCACCGGAGTGGTCCCTATTTTTCTACTTGCATTTTTACGTGCTTTCGAACTG